>NC_132878.1:16609924-16882424 GCF_030463535.1 Salminus brasiliensis
ATTTTCAAGTGTACATATTTTAGTGAGCCCTGCAATGGAACGGTGCCCTGGTGCAGGTGGTGTTCATGACTTGTGGATAGTGGTTCCGGATGGGCCCCAGACCCACCATGACACTGACCATGAATGATCAGATAAGAAGATAGATTGATGGATAAATATTTTAGGGACAAATTGTTTTTTATCCCTCTGAGGTCTGACACAGGAGGCTACTATTCACCTGGAATGGCCACTCACGTTGAACGACACATCATTTTGTTGTTGTGTGAGTAAATTATAATTTCCCATCTTCTACTAAGGTTCTCTGAAAAAGACATAATAATGTTAAAGATAAAATATTCTTTTTTAAGCAAGATTATTGTGTTATTCTTCTTTTGCATAATTTTAGAGTGGAAAAAGGAAAGGAGCACTATGTAAACATTGGTGCACCCCAAAGATTTGCACCTAGATAGGTCTCAATCCTAATTAGTTTGTTAGGCCAATGACTTTATTACAATGATCATAACATAACAATGTACTAAATATGGAACATATTGGGTGCCCAAACTTTATTTTAAAACGGTAAAAGACAGAGAAAAACAAATAGTCTTGCTTTAAATATTTAAGACATGTGTCATCTTAACCCTTATGTCTTTTGGAAATCAGGTCATCTTTTACTTGCATAGTTATGGTTATAGTCACAGTAAGTGATATTTAAGCCAGCGGTGCCTAAACTTGTGCATGCCATTGTAAGTCTAATGTACAATAGTTCCTTCTTTCAGAATGAACGATTTACATCTACAGTATTTACAGAGAGTTAAAGAACATTTAGGGAGACCTCTAATACCAACTGAGTTATGCTCCTGGCCATAATGGTACATGCATTTTTGTATGTAACTGTAACTTTTTGTAAAATTGATGAATGCGCAAATGTAATTTGTGTCTTTTCACAGTAAATCCACACAAATCTCTGCAGACTTCTGCAGGTTCTACTGAGTTACACAAAGTGTTGAGAGGTTCTTAATGGAACCAAAAGGTGGTTCTTCTATGGAATTTTTCCAACAAACACCTTTTTTTGCACAGTTAAGAGTATAGAAGCTATGCACGTGAACAAATAAAAAACCAAGTACAAACTTCATGCATTACTATAAAAATATGATAAATTAAACAAACAAACATTCAAAAGATGTTTCTGACTCCAAGGAGCAAGTGCTTTACAATATAAATTTGTGGACCATATCTCTCTATTTCAGCAGAATAACAAATGAAGTAGTGGACTCAGCACAACAGAAACCAACTTGGTCACTAATAAATATGAGTATGCTTTCTTGCATCTAACCTGGTTTCCATCACTCAACGTTGCTTGTCTCATCTACTGCCACACTTGCCTTTGATCCCAGAGCTCTCTCATTTTTCTGTGGCCTTTTAGCACATATTAGATCCATAACCGCCAGGAGAAAATGATTAACTACTTCATTGACTATCCATCTGACTCCCCTTCTTCTAACGCAGCAAGCATCCCACCCTCCTCCCCAGCCTTCACTTTCCATTTTGATGGAACTCATCTTGCTTTAACCCCAGCATCTCCTGCAGAATCTCCAGTTTCATCAGCATTTTGGTCATTATCTCTCTCTTTCTCTCTCTCTCTCTCTCTCTCTCTCTCTCTCTCTCTCTCTCTCTCTCTCTCTATCTCCCTCTCTCTTTCTCTCTAACATAGTCATCATTTATGAGGACTAATAGGCACAGTGTCATGATGCAGCTGCTCCTCTTCTAAGTCTCGTTCTTATTTTAATCATTTGGAAGATCATTTTGTCTTCAAAAATGAGAGAAAAAAAGAATTCTATTCTAAATGATGGTCCCCTAAAATGTTGTGGTGATCCACTTCATCATGTAGGCTTTGCCAAAAGATTGGTAAGGTCCACTTGATTTGCTATCAAATAAGCAGCACTGAAATAAGATGCAATGCATACAAATAATTCAGTGGTCTGGGCAGTTGTGCTGTGCTGAGTCAAGCCTTGTGGATAAACAAGGTTCTTCATCAATATGAGCACACAGCCAAGTAGGTCTTGCTTGCTAGATGAGTGCTGCAGTGTTGCAAGGTACTTGATATGGCATTTTAGGTGGTTGCTAGGGTGTTGCTAGGTGGTTGCTCGGCGGTTGCTATGGTATCCCAGATGGTTGCTGTAGTGTCTCAGGTGGTTGCAAAGACCCTGCTTGGCTAGTAACGGAATACATGTAATGGCTGTATGTAATCAGGATACCAAAAATGTCACTGTAATCCATTATGTAAGTATTATGTTAATTTGATTTCATGTATATTTTAAAAAATGTGGTGATTACTAGCAGGATTAAATTACAGCTTAAAAAGGATCACATTTTCCCCCTTGCTGTCCAGTGTCCATTAGGCCTCCATCATTAAATAATTTCTCAGCTTCTAATCCAATTTATAGCAACATTTGAAGGTAAGAAAATAACCATTGAATCCATCTAGATGAGCTAGGACTGCTCTTAGCTTTATGGTTTCTGTGTAATATGTTAGTACTAATAGTATTAATCAAAATCAATATTAAATATATTTGCTTCATAAGGACACCAGATTGTTTGATGTGGACATGAGACTTTGTGATATTTAGTGTAGACACACAGGATGGTTTCATGTGATTTTATACTTTTATTATTTCATTTTATTTGAATATATGGATATATGGAAAATGATGAGCAAACCAAAAGCACTGAAAATAATCAGATTATGTTACTTTACTATAGTAATCACATTTAATTAAAAATGTCATCAGTAATCTGTTGCCAAATGGAGACTGTGGTATCTGATGCGATTGATTACTAGTGTATTTGAGACATCAAAAAGCACACACATTGCTTTAATGTTAATAAATAATTCATAGTTGGTTGATTATTGTCAATAAACTCGAGAAAAAAACTGTACACTCTATAAAATAAGGATTTATAAACCCTGTCAGCAAACGAGCCACTGGTCAATAATGTCTCTCACATCATTTTTATCCAACACAGACACACCAAAAAAAAAGATGTCTTTTCTTATCTTTGTCTGAGGACAAATAAAGCAGCTCTCAATATTGTTTTATTGGTTTCTGAAATCTTTCTCCTAAACCCATCCCTTAGGAGAAAAGAAGAGATCAACATTGGTGCCTAACTGAGAGGGGTTTGGACACAAATGAGAAAAGCATGAGATTTCCTTCAGCTCTGATAGACTGCTGAAAGATCTCTGAGATGTGCACGAGTGAATGAATCTTATTCAGCTGAGACTGAGGTGAGATCAAAGTGAGGGTTGTTTCTCATAAGCTGTATTTCAGAAACAGAGAAATGAGAAAGAACATGTCTCAAACATGTCTTAACCATGTCTAGGAGAAAAAATTAGACTAAGAGGAGATCTTAACATATAATATGTCATTCTTCTGGGAAGCTGTCTACAGTTGGGCCAGTTTTGGAATTACTGGTCACAAGTCACAAATACCCACTGGACAGTGTGCCAGTTCATCACAGGGTGATTAACATAAAAAAAGATTTTTAAACAACCATCACTGGTTCTTTTGTGACATCACTCCAACTTTTTTACATAAAATTTTTTTTTGGTCAGAGAGTAAAATAAATATCCTGTCTAACTGTTGTCTGCACACTGTGTCATGTTGCATCAGTCAATGGAGAGAGCAAGAACTATAGCCACTAAAGTCTGCTACTTGTCACTGTCACTCAGTGACTTTTGTGACGTGTTAGCTGACTCCCTCTTTCTGTCACTCGTCTTTAACATGGCCGCAAATGGAAGCCCTCCGTACAGACATAATGCAAAAAGCAAGCAATACATGATTCCATTTCTATTGCCTTTGCCTGGCAAGAGAAAATAAGCTAGTCTACTTTGAAAACAAACGATTGCTCAGCCAAGCGACAAGCTAGCACTTCCCTGCAAATTACAGTGCCAAACAACTTGGCAGCTGAAGACTCCAGACTGTCAGGGAAACCAAACAGACAGCATCCACAGCAGACGAGAGCTGGGAAGGGGTGTGGCATGACAGGAGGTTATGCACCGGTCAAGGAGTGTTGGCCCCGACTGATAATCCCCGCTTTGCTCTGAAACGCTGCCCCCTTCACATGTTTTGAGCTGCAACCTCAAAGCCACAAGCACCAGTTTGGTGATTGATTGGCTAACGACACCCAAAATAAATGGCCCGCTCAGAGAAAGTCCACGGTCTAAGCCCCAGGGTCCTCCTGAGAGCCACGAGCTTGGGATGGGAGTAATTTGTCAGACCACTCCCATCTGTTTGGGCCTCTCCGTCGCTATCTGGCCCATGTCGCCAGTCTCAACCATTCCAGACATGGCAGTCAGTGGTGGCCCCAGCCTTGGAGCAAGGAATGCCATTCATCAGGCTGTGACATACACCCCATTGCTTCTTTGTGTGACCCTTATGAACATCCGTGAATTTGAGACTAGTTTTGGGCTTTATTCATTATCATGCATGCTTTCCATTGCTTACACAATAAGGGAAGAACCCTGCTCTTAAAGTATGTAGCCAAGCAAGAAGTGACCAAGATACAGCATTCCAGTTTCCCAAGCCAAGCACACCGACAGCAAAATGTGAAGGAACTGGCCTTCTAAAGTGAAAGCTGAAGGGAGACCACTGGCTTTGATTTCCTCTCAGCAGGCTAGGCTTTGTATGCTAAGCCCTGGGCAGGAGGTCTTGGGGGGAGGCATGGGGGCAGCAGATTGAGTGATCAGTCCCACAGGGTCCCACTTGTGCTGCGTGTCATCAGCTCAGTGGGTCAGGCATAACTCCTGGCAGGGGCCTTATTACCTCATTCATCTAGAACGGCCTGCAGCCTGCCAGTGGACACAGGCATCGCACTGAGGGGAGCCAGGGCCTGGATGTCCATCAACGCTTGTACTAAAAGTCCCAGCAAGCGTTCTCCGAGCTTATCGTTTCAATAGACTCTTTTGGAAGCACATTTGGTTGCCTCGTTGTGTGGAAGGTAGTTGTTTAGTGTAGTCACAAACATGATGCAAAGGATTAATTGTGGTTGTTTGCCTGGGTCTTCAACTAATGCAAACATACATGCTCAGTTAGCAACTCTTGAGCAGCAGCATGATCCAACATGGAGGCTGTTATCGAGGTGTATGAATTAATGAGGCTTAAATCCATGGATGTGATCGTGTTTCCTTTTCCCAGTAAAGTCCAAAGGTATGAGCCTGATAGCG
Organism: Salminus brasiliensis; assembly: GCF_030463535.1. Taxonomy (NCBI): domain Eukaryota; kingdom Metazoa; phylum Chordata; class Actinopteri; order Characiformes; family Bryconidae; genus Salminus; species Salminus brasiliensis. Next base: position 16,615,128 of record NC_132878.1, read on the forward strand.
GCTTGCATCTGTTCCGCTCTGAGCGCATGTCTTTCACTGACAGGTTATTGTCAGTATGTAATATAGAATGGCACTAGGCAGAATGACATTGAAAGAGCAAAAGCATGCAAACGTTTTTCAGGAGTTTTTCTTGGCCTGGCAGCTCATAAATGTGCTTCATTACTGTGCCAAAGTGCTGCTCACATTCTGTCCACCCAGTAATCGCAGTCTAGAATGTGATACCACAGACAATATTACGGCTATAAAAGCATATGTAAATAATGGCACACACTTTAAACTAGCAAGAGGACTATTACACGTTCCTCTGTGCTGATAAGAGGACAGCACATTCTCTTGTTCTTGCTTTACAGTGTAATTTCTTTTTTTACACAAAGCCTTTGGCTAATTGCGACATGCGTGAGTCACCAGGAGCAATAACATGCGTCTGCCCCTGTCTGATGTGGCTGTCATCCATGTGTTGTCCTGTATTGCGTTTCCACTGAAATACTGATCCCGGGACAGATTTATTGTCTCTGTGCATGCAGTTGTGACTAAGTACTTACGGACGAGACGCTGATTCTAAATCTTCTAAAACGTCAAGATATGTAGTGATAACCCACATATGGCAAGCTTTCTGTGCGGGGAACGAGGCATTCACAGTCATATCATCTCCTCTGTGTGCAGAGAATCCTGAGAAAAAATGCCAGGAATTTCTCATGTCTCTATGTAAGCCTGCCATCTCAACTCGCCCTGCATTTGAACACAGAGGAAATAAGAATGCCACCTGCCATAGATAAAAAAAACATGGTATATGTAGAGGTGCTAAAACCTAGTAGCAGCCATTAGCCAGTTAAGAGAATGCAGGAATAAATGAACATAGAGTGGTAAACAGAGATGTGGGTTGGGAGGGGAGGTTGAATGTGAGCAAAAGGGGAAGAGAACAGAAGAGTTTACAGTTGTAATCAGCAATGATTAAAAATCTACGTAAGAGGAAGGAAGCAGAGAAGTCAGTTGCAGAAGAGCTGTCAAGTGCTTCCTAGTCATTGAGGGGTGTGAAGTGTGCCCTGTGTGCCACCCCACAGCTTTCCTGCTTTCAAATGAGTCACGGCAAGTCAAGGCAATGACATCTCCAGCTATTCCTGCTGTTTTGTAACACTTCCTGGTTCTGGCTCCACTCGTGTGGTGTGGTCACCTAAACAATAGTAAGAAGGCACATGCCAGTGTTCCCATTCTCATTTAAATACCATCGGTAGATGAGCCTTAGACACAGCAACACAACAAGGCCTTGTTATGGTGGCTCTGACAGCATTTCGTGTGACAGTCCACCATAGAGCCAACTTGTAAGGCTTATAGCTCCTGACATGTGTCTGAGTCACCGATGCCTCATGTAGCTGTCCCTCCATAATGACAGTGTTCCCTAGGTGCCATGCACTGTCCTGATGGCAAGTGTTCACCCATATTAGCATTCCAGCATTAGGTCCAGCAGTCTAACTGCAAGGCTTTAGCTTTGTCCTCTGAAGTGGAGAACCACTGGTCAGCTGCATCATTAGCAGACGGAGAACACTTCTCCTGACATGTCTGAACATACTTTCCCTCTGCAGCTAAGAGTGTTCCAATGCGCAAGAGGGAGCACTAAGAGACACTGACAAGAAAATGGAAGCCGCCTTGTCTTGGTGGACAACTACGAGTAGCAACTTGGTCCTGAATGAATGGGTGTCTCTGTGCTCGCTTAATGCACTTCTGTACTTTAAGTGGCCGAGAGGCAGTTTGACGGAGGACCTGGGTTCAGAGTGCTCAGGCAGGATTGAGTTAATGCCCCCCTCCCTTCACATCCACCCCCAGTTCACAGTGACTTGTTGGTGATTTATCTGATGGAAGGAATTCTGTGAAGGGCTGGGATCCCTACTGTAACCTTTTACCCCCACCAGATGTTCACTCTGAAAACACGCTAATGTTCATCCCTAAATCCCCATGCAAACATATCAAGTGGCTGCTATGTGTTTGTAGCAAGACCGAGAGAAATGACAGAAAGGGCGATGGGAATGGATTTTAAACAGGGCTGGAGTGGGGCAACTAGTTGGCCCATATGGTCTCAAAACAGCTCTGAAATGAACAGTGGCTGGTTTCACCTAAGCCCCCTAATCGTCCAATAGAGCCATCTGAATACTATACATTAATGTTTTTTCTTGTTAGGATTCACTCGTTTCAAATCCAGGACAACACAAGGAGGGGTTTGATTTAACAAGCACTGACACACAAAATCACAACATTTTGTATCAATGTTATTTTTATTTATTCCAATATTAGTGTCTTCTTACCTATTTCCTTACTGCCCAGATACATAATTTTGTAACTATAACGTTCTGAGTTACAAATAACTTTTGCACAGTATACAGTATCTTTATTAACATCTATAACTAATATTTGAATGTAACATATGATGATTAATTCCTTGTAGAGTTCTATTATCATAGCATATTAGCATATTAAGTCACCTATGTACTGAAATTAGAAATACTCATGTTTACCCAATCTTATTTCATCCTGAGTTTCATTTTTACTCAAGCATGTTGCACATCTTTTAATAGATGTTATCTGATAAATATAGTAAATTTAACAATCAATAACAATAACAATCAAAATAAATGCATTGTCAAGGAAAAGGATCAAGTAACAGATTAAAAATGCTTCTAGTCATTGACTTTTAAGTCCCCACTTTTTAGTCCTCACTTAGTTGCAATCAGCATTGCTGGAGCATTGCACAAGCCAGTAACATCAAATGAACCCATCAGACATGTCACAGAACAGAGACAAAAATGGGGCACCAAAAATGTTTAATGCCCAGGCAGTCATGAGCTGACAAACAGCTTGGCCTCATCCTGACACCATTACCCAGAGTTCCAGTTCGCTGGTTAATGGCTGGGAGGCTCAGAGCTCACAAGGGAGAGAAGAAGGGAAGGGGTGCACAGGGCTGACAGCTTTGACAGTCCCAGCCAATATTTGTCACTTTCAGAGTGCATGAATTCTTGATTTGATGTGCCTTAATTGATTCAGCTCTGCTTGGATCTAGCTGTCAGTCGGCCAGCTAGAGTCTTCCCCTATCTAAGCACACCAGAGAGCTGCCGTTGAGCTCATGTGGCTGGGATAGGTAAAGAAGGGTGGTGGGTAGAAGCGCCCTGCTCCTGACCTGCACTATGACACCATGATCCTTGCTACAGCAGATGCGAATTTTGTACTTCAAGACATGGCAGGTTTAGAAGGAAAACAGAAGCTTGTGGTGGGCCACTGAGTTTTCCCTGGCTTATCTCACCATGAAACACACCTTGCAACATTGTCTGAATGCTTACACATTTATAACAAAGAATCTGAACATAACATTGAGCTCTGTTTCTTCTAGACTAATAATAGTAAAGGAGCCAAATCCTACAATATTTTATTGTATCATTTTTTTTTCTTTTAAGATCCAATTATGACATTTATCTGCACTTATGTACCAAAAAAATGTATTACAAACTGTAAATGTATGATAAGTTTATACTTTATATGGTCTCTATTAACTGTGTAACTACACAATAATAATCAAGGCAACAACAGTGTAACTACTAGTGATGTATTAACTGTTACAGATGGATTACAGAAGTATAGCATGTGCAATTACGCATATGTATCAACTTTAGTTTTGACTCCACCTAAATATTTGTGTAGTTGCATTTATACTTGATATAAATTGAGACAGTATACTTTGCTTCAATAGTTAAAGCAACATATTTATAAGAAGTATATTTATTTGTCAAAACAACTACCTGACATTTCCAGACATGACATTTCTATCAATTACTATTTTTAATCCTAAACTTTAGAATTTATGTTAAGTGTAATTAAACACATTAAACAGTATACTTATCAACCAGGGTCTGATTATATGATGTAATGTCACAATTATAGACAAACACCTACAATGCAGACTAGAAAGTGTATATTTATATGTATAATTTAATGCCACTATTAGCAGTAATCATCTCCACCAAATGTTTCCTGTCTTTGGTCCATTCCTCCCTTCAAATGTTCTTCTTTTTCAACTCAATGTCCTTACATTCTAATGTAAAATATTTTGCTACAGCTTTTAATTCATTGTTCCCTCAGTGAACACTAGGCATCCAGGCCCTGACGCAGCAGAGCAGCCCCAAACCATGATGCTCCCTCCACCCTCCTTTAACAGGTGGAAAAAGGTTTTGGTGTTGGTTGCGGGGCGTTTACCTCCAAACACAGCATTGTGCATTTGTGCAAAAAAGTTCCACCTTTGTCTTATCTGTCCAAAGAATCCTTTTCCCAAAGCATGTAAAACATCTTGGTGGTGTTAGGATGGGTCACAATTTTTTTGGACAGCAGCGGCTTCCTCTTTGGTGTCCTTCCATGAACACCATTCTTGTCCATTGTTGTTTTTTGTTTTTTTGGGGGTTTTTTTTGTCAAGGCTTTTTTTTGTCAAAATTTGGCAAGGTTTTCATAGTTTTGTGTACCCTTATTTAATGGACAAGGTACATGTGAAATCCACGCTTCCAATTCCATTTCCTATTAGGAAATTTCAATTAGCTCTCGGAATAGTCGTTAACATGAAGGTTTACTTACTTTTTCTAACCCGCACTATGGATGTTTACTCAGTGTGCTTAATAATAAACATGAACAAAAAAAATCCAGCTATTTCCAATGCATTCACTTACCTTTATCTGACAACTGTTCAAACTAAAATTTCCTATGCATATATTGTGAATGGTTTCCTATAGTGATTCCTATAGTGAATGGTCTAATCATTTACAGTATAAACATTATACATCAAATTCATGTAATAGAGTACATCAGCTTTATTTTTAAAAATGGGAGGAAAGATTAGATATATTTCCCATTATATGAGGATTTTTGGGATAGCATTTCATAACTGCTTTTTAATTTATATTTATTTAGTAATGGCCCTGGGTGTGTAGATTTGTATTCCTTCATACAGCTATATATCCCATGAGTAAATTGAATCAGTGATCAATGCTTTCCTCACATCTTCTATGTCTAGTCTGAATTTTCAAGCTCATATGAAAAAGAAACAGGAAAAGGAAGGTTAGGGGCACATATCTTGGGTTGGGCTGAATGTTCTCGTTGCAATAGTGGAGCAAACAGACTCCTTAATATTGATCCAAATATAGAGGAAAAAGGTTTCAGAAACAATGCACTGTTTTACACAGGCTTTTCTCTCTGTATGTATTTCACCTTGGTTTTAATAATATGATGGAAACAATGTGTCATAACACTTCTCAATCTGCTTTTCAAGAGCTTATGAGGCTCTGTCCATTCGGAGTCGTACTGCGCACACTCTTCATCCACTTGGTTACTATGGTTTTCGACCAAGGTTGTCAACCGTATTTTGTTCAGCGCGCGCTATTCCTTTGTGAATGCCATTGCACGTCCTCTTTGTTGGACAAAATAGGGGTAAAATTTGTCATTTACCTTGGGGTGTTCTCGACAGGCTGAGACCCCTCCAGAAAACCTTCGAATTACAATGTTAAGGAATAAATAAACAACTACCAAGCCAAGTGAATCCACTGCCGACCCAGGCTGCCTCATAGCACTGAGGTCAGAACTGCGAAGAAAGGGGAATATAGCTATTTAGCAGTTTTTCCTGAGATCTGTGCATATTGTGAAACATGTTTTGCAAATACGGTTAAGTTGATAAAATAAGTTTTAATTCACTAAACACTAAAGCCCAGTTTTATCTGCCATTAATCATAAAAAAAATTGAGACTTCTCCTGGTGAGCTAATAACTTAACATTTGCTCAAAATTAACACATTCTTTCACATCAAAATAGTGGCACAGAAAAGGGCCAGGTCCTTATGCAAGCCAACAAATTGTCACTAACTTCACAACTGATCGACTGGTTTGCAAATCGAGAGGAAACTTAAAAAGACCATGAAGCCCCACTCTGCTATTTGAAGTACACTTTATTACCTCTCTCTGCGTTTCAAGTGTGTCTCACTCGAAGCGTGTGATAGCTTTAATCTTGCACTGAGGTTTACTGTGTTATGATTAACATGCAGAGTAAGGGAGGCCACCTTCTGCAGCATTGAGCAGACGAGCAGGAGGGTGTCAGCCGAGAATTTAGATGCACGCTTGATAGCTTTTAAAGTGGGTGCTACGGAGATCTTGTGATTGTGTTAAGTCCTTCTTGAAGGGAAGAAAAGCAAGAGGCGAAAAAAAGCCCTCTAAAAGGTCCGGAAACTGTAATCGCCAAGGAACAAGTTGCCAGATGGAATTTTATTAAGCGCATGCTCCAGCGCCTGCCCTTCCCGCCCCCTCCTTCTCTTCGTCCATTATGCGTGTGCTAATGTCACATTGATTATGCTGATCGTAAACTGCCTTTGTTTAGGTTCTCCTCTCCTGTCCGTCAAAGTGTCTGCTGGGACGCACGCGTCCACACTAAAAGCTGCCTTTCCCATGTTTGTGGCGTTTTTAAGCAGCTTTGAGAATAACACGCCTCCCCTCAGAGGGCCCATTTTCCTCCACAGTTTCGAGTATTAATTGCTTTTTACTGTTTTTTCCCTCCCTTCCTCTGCAATGTGAATGCGTGCAAACAAATCAACAAGGATAGGAGCTTAAGTTTTTTCCTGTTTGGGTCTAGACCAGGACCGAAAAAGGTTTGGCCTGAATAAACCATTACCACACTTGCCAATCAGGGAATGCAGTGCCACTGGCTCACCAGAAGCCCCAGTGGTCCCACGTCAACTATTCCCAGTTGCAGACCTGCCACAAAGTGGGAATAAAATGACGCAAAAAAAGAAACAGCAAGCAATCCTTCTGGAATGTTCTCAACGTATCTGTCAAGCGATGCAGATCCTTTTACTTATCCGTCTGGTCCAACTTTATGCGAAATAAGAATTTTATAGGGTTGCTATAAATTTTTTATCCAGAAGGGCTTTTATCTGATGACCCATCTCATTGTGTTACTTTCATATGACTCCAAAAATGTAAATTAATTAAATGTAATTATGGGGAAATGAGAGAAAACTCATGCATAGCTGATATGTATAACAAGAACATACAGTTATATGTACTTGCAAGGGTGCAAGAGTACACAGTGCACTTTTCATAACTTTGAGATGAACTCTGAGAAGATTTAAGAGCACCCTGAAAGCTACAGTAAAAATATGTGTCATTGCAACTACAGCAACTACAGTTGCCCTGGGAAGGGTTCAAATGTCAGGCAGTGAAAGGATTTGGTGGCACCTTGCTACTTACTCTTATGTAACTTTCTACAATAGTTAAGTACCTTGCTTGGCAATATGCTTGTACACTTTTACAGTTTAACAAAATTCTTATTTTCCCATATCCCAGTTTAGAAAGCTGTTAGAGTTCAGGGTCAGACTAGCTATGGCATTCCTGGAGCAGAGAAGGTTATGCGCCTTGCTCAAGGGCCCAACAGTGGCAGCTTAGCAGACTTGGGCATCAAAACCACAAACCTGTGATCAATGACCTAGCATTCTAACCACCAAGCCCACATGATGGAAAACAAACTTGCCTCTCTTTTGGAATCAAAGCGTTTTACACAGTACATAAACACTAGTTTAAATTCAAGTTTATTTATATAGCACTTTAAATGACAGAGATCTGGGTCCAAGCCCGGTCCAAGGGAAGAGGAAGACACCTTGAGTGGAACTCAGACTCAGAAGGGGAACCCATCCCCCAATGGTCAACACAACAAAAGTATGCAACAAAGAAAAGTGTCCAAATGCACAATCCGCTCCCCAGTCCATACAGTCCATATGTGAACACTGAGCAGCATGTTGTGAATTCACCGCTGTTGTAATCAACCAACATATATGTACATATAGTATATCCACCTACTTAGCCTACAGCACTTTAGCTGTTTACATTCACACTGATACTGTAAGGAGAGTTTCAGTCTAGATTGCTCATTGAATTAGATATAAAACAGGGCAGGCAGAGCATAGGAGGAGCAGGGGGTAGCTTATTGTGTTCAAGCCCTGGATTTTTCCCCAAAAGCCCTGAATATTTTTTCAGATAATAAACATTTTTAAAACAACTTTGTGTAATTTCCCCTCACTTTCTGGGCTGACTGCACTGGCATTGCCCCAAAGGTTCTGGGGAAATATTGCCATCAGTGGATCTGTCCTTTCACGAAAGGTATGACCAGCCACTGGTTGAAAGTAAGTATTTTGGTCTCTCCCCATCCAGTCTGTCACCTCAGTGAGAAAGCTTGCTAGTACATAGCTAGCTAGGTAACCATAGATATAATAATGTTTTTTTAAGAGGAATCAACCACAAACATTCACAGGAAATGATTCGGAATCAGCAACATCAGTATTGACTTTGAGTGAAAAGATATTGTTTTGGGTGAGTCCACATTGAGTAGGTGACATGGTCAGCATAATTAAATGGTAGCTGAGGTTAGAACCTATGAGATAGAGCTCTGTTTAACATTACCTCAGTTTTACTGTGTACAGTAGATGCTGCATTGAGATTTGTGAAATGGGTCTCTGGCTCTAGCATTGCAACCTGGCAGTGTTATTCTGATCCATTAAAATATATGTAAAATATATGAAAATGTCATACTGCTAACTGCGTAATGGAGCGTAACTCATCATATTCTTCTAAAATCTGGTAATATTACCATACCATTTCAGTCCACATGCTTCTTTCACTTTCATTGACAGTTTTGTAGCTCACAGTTTGTCCAGAAATGCAGGTAGGCATTTGGTCTTGAGAGGTGGCTCAAAGCATGAATTCCCAACTGTAGGGGAGGCCCAGGAGCAGAAATATACCAATTGTCATGCTCTGTAATAAATAAATAAAATCCGTTGTAAAATACAAAATATGTACAAATTCTTTTTTAAAACTCTTGTTTATGTTTATGGTGAGTATGGTGTATATTGAAAGTGTTTTCTTGAGTAAACATTATTTGCTAAAGAAACAAAAACTACTTACATGAAATACAAATGCATAGAAACTATTCTTGTCTGTTTATAGAGTTCAAATTGACAATTACAAACATCTAATAAACTACCATGTATCTCATCTACTACCTAATACCACAAATACCTTAATTACAAGGAGAAAAAGGCTATTTGTAAACAGTGTGGTCTACAATGGGAGTTTAAGAGGACTGGCCTAAAACTGAACTTAAAAACATGTATACCTGGTCAGTCTTTGTATGAGAACCAATGGGACATTAGTTAGCCTCTATGCTAGCATCATTAATGGTTCATGTTTTCATGCCTTCACACACTAGATGCAGCTCATAGCAGGCTTCAATACAAGCGAACCATATTAGCATTCAATTCAATCTTGTCAGAGCAAAACAAACAAGGTGTCTCTACAACTGCAGGTGGAAATACCTTACACAAGGGAGTGAACAGAACAGTGTAGTCAATAAATATTAGATTATTTGGCTTAACTGTAAACTAGCTTATTTTAGTAGCTATTAGCTGTCTAATTTAGTCATTTTGTAGTAATGCAGCATTATCATGACTATGAATCAAATATAAAAAAAACGTTGTAATATAAACTACTACCACATTCCACCATTTAAAGATACACGTCCAATAACACAGGCTTATGTTTAATATACATTCTTGTACAGATTTATAATGTAACATTTGCCACACAGACAGATCTAAATTCTACTGCCAGCCTACTTACCATGACTGTGAAGCAGCCCAAGTAAAGGGGCTCAGAATTTGGGTTTGTGTTACAGGTCCAGCATCTGCCATCCGGCCATCAGGCAGCCAAATCCATCATACAGCAAGTTGGAGTCCGGCGTTTGTAAAAACACCCAAAGGAAATGGAGTCTCTCTGCCAGACAAGAATAAAATTAGCTTGATGACTAAGTTCCTCCTCAAGCTCTGTCGGGAATAAGACCCTCCATTTGTTTTCATTATGTTCTTTTGCAACGGACAAGCACAGTGTCACCCAATTCATTTTGCTGCCTGCAAAAGCAGCTAATGCTTGTTTTAAAAAAGAGATGAAGCTCTGTGGATGACTTTTAGATTTTAATCATCAGGCCCAAGATCCAAGTTGCTGCATCTTCAATTCAGTGAGATGCCCCAAAAACTAATTTGGAAATCAATTTTGAATATAAACGTCTTTTCCAATGAGAAAACCAGCCCTACAGAATAATTTCAAAGTTTCAAATGAATCACTTATTTCCACTGAACAGCACATATTGGGTAGGCTCTCTAAATCATTTTAAGTATTTCAACAGAGTAGTGCATTTGTAATACTGGAAAACTACGCATCTCTCCTAAAAAAGAAATGGTACAACACCAACTATTTTATGAACAACTCAGTAAGATTAATATGTCCAAATGTTACAACTTACTCCACTGACAGAAAAGATAGCTTAGCTTTAGCAGTTTGATAAACTAATATAGCAGAAATAATAAATACACTTCTGTGCTGCTTGATCTAAATTACTTTTTCTTCCTAAATACATAAAACTGTCTGCATCAAAAAAAAAAAGATTAAAAAAGATTAATGAAGGTACCACAATGTTGAGCAGCAAATATCAACACATACTGAAATAGCTTTTGTTTGCATGACGTCTTCAATATATTTCTGATAAATCTGAGAAAGAGATAGCTTTTAACATTTCTGAATAGGTACTTATGAAATATTTTTACTTATACTTAGTTGTATGGTAAACTAATCCCACTGTGTGGAACTTGCTATGATATTTTGTGTGGTACGATTATTTAATTTCAGAATTATTTCAATTTCAAAATAGTGATGTATGAGTGTCATTTTATAACATCCAGCACATGACAAGGCTTCAATAGTTTCATGTTTTATGACATTTTATGAAGGTTTATGTTTTCATGTATTGTTTTTATAAATGACTGCATTAAAGAACAAAGTGTAAAGATTATTCAGTGGTTTATTTGGGGCTGTTATGTGCAGGAATAAACATATTATTTAAAAAGCTGTTGTTAAGGTGTGTGTACTTTTTATTATCTAAACAAGTTACTTTCATGTACAGGTAAAGTTTGATTGGAAGTAGTAGTGAGTTGAATGAATGTATATTAGTTGAAATTTGTGCGTAGATTTTTACTTACGTTTCTTACATGTATGTAGTGTCAGCACTGTATGCATGTGTGTGGAGTGAAAGGGGGTACACAGGAGGAAAATGCAGTTTTACAGTTAACAAAAGTTAACTAAAATGATATAGGTGTGAATTCTTCAACTAAAAAAACATGCAAAAAGCATGTCTTTAGGGTGAATCATGAGACATACCTCTCCAGTTACTGTCATAATTCATATAATGTTACTATGAGTTTATTAGAAGAACCAAAAGCATATTGTACTTGAACCTGTTTCCCTACATTAAAAAGTTGTTACATTTACACATTTTATATGTTTTATTATACTAACAATAATGTTGATGTACAAGGCATACATACATCTGTTTTCATTGCTTTCATGTTAAAATAGCTGTGCTTTCCTTCCACAGATTTATCATGATTGCTTAGAGCATGCTAGATTCACTGTGAATATCACCACTGGGACCTTCTAGTGGACACAGTCAAGTGTTAAGGCACACATACACTCTTGCAGAGATTAGTTCCAGCTTTTACCCTGGTTGCCTGTTTAAAGTAAGTGAAGACATCTTGTAGTTCTTTAAAGCCTGTAGCATTAACACCCTTGCCCCCAGAGTAAACCTGTGAGCTGACCCACAGCCGACGCAGCCCCGTGGCTCTTTGTAATGTAGCTGTAACCCGGACCTCTCGGCAAATGCACTACACGAGGTAGCAGAGCTTTTAAGTCCAGCCCCTGAAGGGAGGGAGGCATAGCAGTGGGAGTACACATGGATGGGCCAAGAGGTATACTAGAAAAGAGCCTTGAACTAGAGGTGTGAAGAGACTTTGGCTCCAAGACCTGGCATGTAAAAAACATTCCTCTTCTTTTTAGACATCTCCTTCCTGAAAGGATGTACACGTACAGATTTGTAGGGCCTATAACTTTACCCGCTAATTAACAGCTTGTGGTGACTTGACCTGTTGTCAAGTCGAAGACCATGCAAAGACTAATTCTAGTAAATATTGAGTAGGGGACAAATAGTCTTACTGAAAACGTGATTGACCAAATAATTAGGTCCTTTTTCAATACCAAGCTTTGAAGGCTTATTGTTAAAGTAAAAATGTTCACTCTCTAGTACAAGCAGTCTGTATATTGAAACTAAGCTATAAATAGTCCTGAATTAGTTTCTTGTGTATGATGTTTTGAGAAGCAATTCATACTATATCCACCAATTCACACATAAAGCCAAAAGAATTATCGGTTTAAGTCAAAGAAATAAAGAAAGGAAAAAATGAAACCTCTACATTTTACCCATTAGACAGTGAACACACATACTTGTGAATAGTGAACATGGAGATGTGGGCATCCATAGCACTAGAAAGGCAACTAGGGGTTACATGTCTTGCTCAAGGGCACCTCAGCAATGAACGTTGACATAGGACTTCCTGCCAGTCCAGGGGAATGAACGGGCAACCTTCTGCCTCCAAGCCCATTTTGTAAACTTTTATGGTTAAAAGGTTAAAGAATAATATTTATCTATTCATAATAAATAAATAATCAATGGTATCAATTATTCAGAATCAATGTAAATAACTGTAATATTGTTTCCTTAAATTTTATTTAAATAAAATTTTATCAGTGCATAATTCTTAACTTTGTTATGCAATGAATTACAACTACATTCCATGTTGGAAAACTATGTGAAGACAATGACAGCATTTCATTCAATTCAAATCAGAATAAAATGAGCTTATAAGAATAATAAGACGAATAAAAGATTCATATCAAATTTGTTACGTTGTATAAGTCATGCATGTTAGTGACAGTAAAATAAATAAATATAAACAAAATAATATTTCTTATAAACAGTAGTTGTGTCCATTAGTTGATTAGAGTATTAGCTGTGGCCAGGACTGATACCAGTATCCAATCATTTATTTGTACACTGTAGAATTTCTAAGAGCTTTTTTACAGAGCTTTTTAAAGAATGATCTTAACTTAGTTTAGTCACAAGTCACAACTTATTTCTTTCTCCAAACTCAACATGTTTACTTCTGTGGAATTACAATACATAAAAACAGCTCTTTCTTGGACACAGATCATACATGGTTTAACAGCTCTAGAGTTGCACAACTGTCTAATCTCCTGCTTGTTAAGAGACAGATGATAATATGCTTGAATCCCATCTGAGAAGTCTGAGAATATAAAAAAGACCATCTCCCATGTGGTAGTGGGAGTGCAGATGTGACTAAATTCATTCGAATTAACTAAAAAACTCTGTAATCTATTACTTTAGCATTTTAAGTTTGCCTGCCTTTAAATGTTTTATAGTACATACATCACTGAACTGATAACAACATTTATATTTTTTACATCCATCTGCATTCATCTTTTCACCCATGCCATCCACAGAAAACAAATAATTTATTTTTAACTTGCACAATGAAGACATCAGAAAGGCCAAAGAAAGACTTGCTGCATCCCAATCTCTGGATGTCAAGTGCAGAAATCCGAGGAGCATGACACATGCCATGTACACGAATCTACTGACCCACGGTATGCACACTCCACACACACTTGACATAGCAACACGGGTCGTCAGCTCTAAAGCGTCACCATAGATACGGTCAAGCAGCCTTAGGCTCAAATTACATTGCTTCCCAGAACCATTGTTTGCAGGCGAGAGGAAGCTATTTGTTCTAATGTGTCTCTGTACAGTGTCCTTGTGCTCTCATGGTTTTGGAAGCTATGCCCACGGAGGGCAGATCGTGGAAAGGATTGTGGTACAGATGGCAAGGCTTGTGGAGCTTAGGACCAGGATGTCAAATAAAGGGAAGAAAAGCCCCACTTCTCTGGCTGAAGGCACCCCTGGGAGGTGCATACAAGGGGGGAAGTCTTAGGGCCTAAGGAAGGTTACTGACGGTGCGACTAAGTGCAGGACCGGATTTACAGCTGCCTGGGGTAAAGGCTTGCCGAGCTTATTTCCACAGCCAGTTAAAACAAATTGCAGTCATGCTTCAACCTTCGGCCCCCTTCTTTCCTCTGACCTTCTTAGCTCACATTTTAGTACAATGTTATTCTTCCGTAAATGATCTAAATTGCTCCAAAATAAATACCATTACACCAGGGATAAGCACTGGCAGAGAACAATCCATGCCTCTCTAGCATGCAGGCTTCTGCTCTTTTCTTTGGTCCTTGTCATAACTCAGTATTTAAATATACTGCTCTCACAGATTTAACAAGTCATTTGTCAAGAATTGTTTTAGAGTCATATATGTAACAACAAATTATGACAAAATGTGTTATTTTAACAACAAATATATCAACATGATTGACATAATTATACATATATTATAAATTATATATATATATATATTTCCTAAAGCCTGTTATTATATTTCTTCTGTTTCAAGACATTACAAACAAAGTCAGTACTTTGGTGGTTACTTAAATTAGCTTGAAAGAATTTAGCAAACATAATGTAGATGGACAAAGCATGTCAAGAGTAAATTAGTGGACATGAGACTTAGTAGCCTTGAGATAATAAACTGAATGCCTCATATAGTACAAGCTTTGAGAGAGGTCTAAAAAGAAAAAAAACTTGTATTGGAAAAAACAAGTGTTAAAACACAAAGAACTAACAAATATTCATGATGTAATTTGAGAAATGCCCATTTCATGACTAAACCTTACCCTTTACCACAACACTTTGTTTTTATGGTCATCCTTATAGTCTATTGGATGCAGCTGGTAACATTAGAGTTCTATATTTAAATAGAATACTCTGAATGTCACTTATAAGTCAACAGAAACATGAACAGTAGAGTCATCTTTTGTATCTCTGTTGGCTATGTTGATTGGAAAAGTGGACCTTTTGCAACCTGAGAAGCTGTTTGAATTTGTCTCCTCAAGTTTCCACAAAACTCCACAGGGAATAGAGCTCTGGCTTTTTCATGTTAGAAACAGATGTGGGGATCTTACAGGCCAACGAGTGTCATCACTCATTTTACAGCCAAAGGCTGCATCCTACCTGGCCATTTCCTTATTAAACGCATAGCTTAATGCAAGGTAAAGTGTTGCCTACAAGTTTGTTTAAGGGCCTATGCCATGGAAAAAAATATTTAAATGAGGGTAGCCAATCAGACTGAGGCTCATGTACATATACCAATTAAAGACTGTGTAATTCCTTCTGAAAAAGAGAGGGTGGAACATATGAATCATGTAAAATTTACTCTTTTTGGTGCATAAAGCCAAGCAAATGCCATATGTGAACCTCGTCTAATAAATAATTACTACTCAATACTGAAAATGATGGAAAAACCACTTTAAATTGTGGGAAAAATCACAGTTATTACATTGAGTTCTCAGCACTTCACAGGGGCCAGCAAAGCTGCAGTTCTGCAGCCCACGCCTTCCTTCCTAGTAATCTAGAACACCTCTCATCATCTACAAACAGGACTGCAATTTATCACACATTACGTGACACTGGAGCCACTGTCTGCAGGAGGCTTATTGGAGAGTTGAAGTAGAGGCCGGGTCTGCCCAGGGTGGGAAGGCGAGACTGTTAACCTGCCTGGGCCACCAAAACCTCTGACACGAGGCATACCAGAGCCAACAAGGCCTCCAGGGTGAGGGTGTCGAGCTGCAGCCTGGCACCCATGACGCTAAGGCCTGCCCGCGATGATTGGTGTCACGGGCGGTGTCGCATTCGGACACAGACTTCCAAACGAGCACTCCAAGGACAGGCTCTGTCCGGCAGGCCAGAGCCAGGACATTTAGAGCTTATTGCTAGTGACAGCTTTCACACTGGGGCAGTGGCAAAACTCACAGCTTGTGAATAACAACCAGACGGTTTCGTGTTGTTGGGTTTTTTACCGTTTACTGGCAAAGAGGGCATTGAGTGGGGTCGTGTCATGGCACAGCGTAATATTGTACATGTTTTCCCTCAAGGAGCAGTCATGGTAGCATGCTTGTTTTTCCTAATTGGTTTAAGGCATGGAAAGTACTCCTGATCCTGACAAGTTAATATACAGTACTGCGCAAAGGTTAGGCTTATCTGGGAGTTAAGTGTTTATTTACTCAATAAAACATTAAGGGTAAAGGTGCACATATTTGTCACTGTACAATGAAATGTGTCCTCTGCATTTATCCCATCCATGGTAGTGAACACACACACTGAGTGGTGGGCAGCTAACTCCAGCGTCCAGGGAGCAGGTAGGGCTTAGTGCCTTGATCAAGGGCACTTCAGCCATGGATTGAGGGAGGAGACAGCCTTCACTCACCCCACCCCCAATTCTTACCTGCCTTTAGGATTCAAACTGGCGACCTTCCATTCTAAAGTCCACTTCTTTAACCATTAGGCCACAACTACCACTTAATATCATTAACAACATAAAAAAATAATTAAAAATAATATGAGAATAAATACAAAAATTTGGCATTCATACAAAATGTAATGGTTTGTGTTCATTAAAACATATCCATATCTATTATTTATATCACACCTGCCGTGCCATGACATCATACTTGCAATGAAATTTAACAAATCCACGCTCTGGTTTAGGGTGTCCAGGAGAAAGCTGGAACCAAGCTTTCAAACAAGCTCACCAGATATCAACTACTTTCTTCAAAATTTGAAATTCTTTTTTCAAATTTTATTTTTTTCATAAATTATTTTGTGGATTTGGGTTGATTTGGTTAAAACATATTTTCAAGCCCAGTAAAGTAGTGCTTAGGTCAGGTTCTTTGAACAAATCACTGTTAGTCAGCTGCATTCAAATACTTTACTGAAACATTTTTTCCAAAATATTGTCTGATCTGGTAGCCATGTTAATCAGTTCTGCCAGGATTAGGCCACGGGTTACAGATCAGGTAGAATAAAAAACAGAAGGAAGTTTAGATCGGTACAAGCAAGTAGACTTTAGGGTGCATTTTAGAGTCCTAGGTGATAAGGTCTTTGTAGTTGGCAGAGACCTGGGTATAAGCTGTAAACACTGTTGAGTTCAAAGCTGTCAGACAGTGGAGGAGTTGTGGAATCTCAGCAAATTCTTGGTGATGTGATATGAAAGGTCTGAGTGATAAAGTATGCTTTATGAATCCTTTTGCAGAGAAAACAATCTGGTCACTGTACTTTATGGATTCTTGAAACATCACATCAAAGGATGCCTGAACATTCTTAATGCACCAAAGAAACAGTTTTGATAGAACACAGGCACCAACTAACACCTTGAGCTATGACTGCTGAAGTAATGTCAGAAAATGGACTATGTTTTGAAGAGAGATACTGTCTCAGCTGTGCTTATCTTGGTCTATTTTGAAATCAAAGAAGCTCCTGTTGCCTCCTATCTTCTCCACTTGACAGTGCTACCCTCCTCTTGATCTCCAAGCATGGATCAGAAGCACTTTCTGAGAACAGCACATCATGCCAACCACCAGATACCCTGCTCTTGAACCACAGGCACACACAGCTGCATATGGGGGCAAACAGTCATGTTTGATTTGATCAATTCCATAAAAAAGTGACTTTAAGTAGAGTGTTTTTTTTAATAAATGATCCAGCACTGTTGTTCTCATTTGAGACAAATGAATTAACGTGTGTCAACTTCCAAACTTAGAATTCAAATCTTTCTTAGGAGGTGCATGCCAACAAACATCTCAGAATCACTGCAGTAATCCAAGGACTTTTGAGCTGTTCTTTTGCCAGTGCTTTCACTCTTTAGTCAGTCATTTAGCTGGACATATGCCGCTGCCTCTTCTTTCATACTCTCTGGTCAACAAGTGTCATCTAAAAGCTTGCATTTATTTTTCAATTTCTCCTCTGTGCTGTTCCCCTTCACCTTTATTCCAATTTATATTTGACATCTGGGCCCCTAATACCCCACCCCATCTCCCTCCCCAGCAATTAACCTTGGTGGAAATCAGAAACACTATCTCTGGAGTGTTTTTTGCCCTCCCCTCCTTTTTGCCCCTCCATGTTCCTTTTCAGCAATTGAAATCGGGGTAATGACTCTGAAAGGAAAAAGAATGTTCTTTCAATAGATAATTAGGGAGATTGGTTTACCAGGTCCACTCAGGACCCATTCAGAAGCAGGGATTGAGCTAGCCCGTTGTCTGAGGGGCTGAAGAGGTCCCTGGAGATGCATTCCCTACTGTTTCATTTCTCAGAGCAGGTGCCTGGCAGGTAGTCAATGGCGACACTAGGCCAAAAAATAAGAGGCCAGGGGAAGAGGTCAACATCAGAGGTGAGAGGTCAGGATCCCAAGGTCATTAGGTCAATGGCCACAGCAGTGGCAGATGAAATAGGGAGTGTCTTGTACCAACATTGTGTGGATGAGACTTATCAGAGCAAATCCTATAAACTCTTATTCATTGACCTCTGAGTTTATTTTGCATGTAAACAATGGTGGTCATAAATAGCTCATAAGTGCATGACCCACAGAGTACACATGAATTGTATTACTATGTTTTTCACTTTTTTTACTGGTATAGTTAAAAGATTGACATGCCAAGAAGCATTTCCCCTAACACTTTTAGCAACCTGATTTCTACCAAGGCATATACATCTTATTAAATAATTTACTCATTGTTTTGTGCTGAATGACTGAGGCCAGGTTGATTGGTGTTGCAATGAATACACTTGAAATTCATATTGTGACAAGCACAGTACATCCTCCAGGGTCAAAGGTGCCCTGAACCGAGGGTTTCTAATTAAATCTGAGAAAAAGCCTGAGAAAATTATCTGTCATTGCCCATAGGCTTCTAGTGAAAAGAGCCAAGGAAGCAGGCTCTGGTCCTATTCATCATCTACCATCCGTACGGCAGTGGCCTGGCAGAAAGCAGAGAAGTGCCCTTGGGAAATGGTGAACAAATATCAGTACACACAGGATACAGAATGAAGAGAGAATATGGCGATATGAAATCATACTGAGAGAAATGTACAAGGTCTATGATGTTCTGCAGTTTTGCTCCTCACATCGGAAAATAACTTTTCCTCCTTCTTTCTCAAGATTCTAATTCAGTTCCCACAGTCTCAGCAAGT
Organism: Salminus brasiliensis; assembly: GCF_030463535.1. NCBI lineage: Eukaryota > Metazoa > Chordata > Actinopteri > Characiformes > Bryconidae > Salminus > Salminus brasiliensis. Next base: position 16,634,221 of record NC_132878.1, read on the forward strand.
GTTTAAGTTTCCTAAACATTGCATAAAAGCGTAATCTGAATGGTGTGTTTGTGTGCACTTGGACCACAACTGATATCAACACTGATACTTGGGAATGATTGCAGCTAAACCATGGAAAACTAGGGTTTTATTCCTGCATACTCAGTATGGTGGTAAAGTGGGACAGAGTGGTCGAAAAAATTCCCTATCGACAGCTTCTTGGTTATTAATTTCTCTTAACATATCGGACTAGTAAGCATATGCTAGTTATAGGAAACCCATGGAATATTGCCCAGTGAGGTCAAAGGGCTATGAAGGTCAAAGGTTTCATCCTCCCCTCATCATAAAGTGCATTAACATCTCCATGGACCGGCCATCCAGATGGCTAACTATGCCAAAGACAGCTGCTGCATACATCTTGGGAAAGAAATTTGCAGTGAAGCATATTTGATTCATCTTTAAGACATCATATTACAAAAAGAGAATCATTACGGGGACATTTTTGGCAGGGCCTATGGGGTAATGACCAGGGATTAGGTTACATGGGTTCACTTAATGTTTTTGGAAGGTTGCTTGAAAAAACTTTGGAAAGTTGTTTCTGTTGCTAATTCTGTCCATTTAAACCACCTTCTCTAACAAAATGAAAGAACATTCATTTTCTACACCAGCCCTTTGCATTTATCAACCTAATAACTGCATTCCCTGGAATGCTAAACATAGCTGATGCATGAAAACTATGCCAAAGCAATGCCTAGCCATTTCATATGCGGTAGGCTTTTTAGACTCTCCTGCTTCCACAGTTTCAGCACTGCACTAATATATAGCCACCAGCCTTCTCTCTTCAACACAGGTTTGAACTGCATCCAGCTCTGGTTTCATACAGAAGGGCTTAGAAGAGGGTCTGTGAAGAGGAAGCGATCATGAGGTCATTTTTCATGATGATAGCATCACTGAAATTTGCCGCCTTGTTTGTTGCCATTGGCAGCAGACCATGCTCGCTGCGCCAGCAGCAGCTCCATTGAGAGCTGAAGGTAGAGCAAACAAAGTGAAGAGCAGGAAGTCAGGGAGTAACATAGCTGGTTTAATGTCCAAAATGTGTGCAAGGCATTAAAGGTATCTGAAGCATTTCATAGTAGTGAGCAAAATCAGGGACTTAGAGAGTGTGCATGTAGGTTTATGAGCAGTCACATGTCACATTCAAGAAGTAAAACTCTTGGGGACTTCTAAGAATTCCTAAGATCCCAGCTAACATGGTATGCTGCTGTTCAAAGGTTTGGAATTAGTGTTCTCAATAAAACGGTTTGAATGAAAATGATTTTGTTATGTGTCCAAAATAATGAACAGGGCTGTAGATACATTTTAGAATGACTGATAAATCTTCATAACATTGAGAATAAATATGATTGTACAAACAAAATGACAATAAATTGTACTTGTATTTCATAATTATTTATTGTTCCCAAAATAGCTTTAAATATTCATCAAGACATCTAAAACTACCCTTTCGTGTACAGTTTACTAAAATGTAATTAACATTACAAATTATTATTGAATTTAAATATAATAGTAGTGTCCAAGTAGTGTCATAAAATGATCAGAAATGATTTAAATGTCAATGTCAGTGACAATATGCACTGGACAACACGTACCAACAAGCGCCTTCTAATTTAAAATGGACTTATAATTGAACTACCAGCTAAACAAACTTACCATTACACTAATCCCCACCTCCCCCATGCTTAACAGTCTGTAACACCCAAGTAAAACAAGAATTGATTAATCGAAGCACAAAGTCATTTAATATATTTCCTTCCTTTTCTGAATGAAACCTGTCTGAATCTTAGAAGTGTGTGTGTTTCATCTGAGGCTCCAGTCTAGCGGTCTCTGTCTGGAACCCCAGGCTGAACCTGCTGTGTTCAGTCAGCGCGTTGTAAATCTCCCTCCCTCCAAAGCTTGCCACACTCCACACCACCCAACTTCACGGAAACAAAAAAGGCTGCAATGCGATCCGCAAACTAATCCTGGTCTGAACAGTTACTGGCATATTTGGGCTGGTGAGGATGATGCCCTCTGAATGTAGGCATGACGCTGGGCTAGATTATGTGCTACTGTGACACAGGCAAGGTGGGGCGACATGCAGGCTGGACCCGGCTGCCTGATTAAGAGATACAGTATCAGGGAAATCGCAGCTCACACAGCCCCTGGATTACACACACGTCTACAGCTCAGTTACTGGGCCTGTGCCGAGGAAAGGCCTATATACAAAAACCCCCTATGTCTATGGATCATGAAAACTTTCAACACAACATTCGTGGAGCAAATTTGACCAGCGTTCCTTGGTCCTAATGGATTACTTGTCAATTTGGATAGGTTTGAGATGAAAATGTATTTTAATGTATTGTCTGAAGTTAAAAAATTGCTTTGAATAAAATTACATTTTATAGTAAATCTTTAAAATTAAATCTAATTGATATAATCTTTTGATTACATGGGACCACAAAATCTGAAGTTTTAAAAAACATTTAAAAACAAAAAGACTTAATGAGGCATGTCCAGTCAAGGTATAATCATTCAATTCTTTAGACCAGCTAGACAAGTTAAGTGGCATATTTCCTTACCATAATTAAGTTGAATTAAGAAGGCAGTAAAGTCCTAATGCTCATCAAGTGGACATTCATTGTATTAGAATTTGCTACTCTTGCTCTTATCTTACCTTATTCCTACATGTTGCCTTTAGGCTTTAGGCATCAGGCTTTAGAGGAGACTTTACTCAAGTGGTAATACTTAACTAAAGTCACATAGAGACAGTTTTATCAATGTTACTATGTAGAGATAAGCCCTGTAATCACTTGTTTTCCTTCTTTATTCTTTCTCTAGACGGGTCCCCTTCTTAGTAGCATACAACAACTCTTATTCTTTTTTAGCATTTCATTATGACAATTTTTACCCAGTGTTTTTCTCATCCTTGCCATCACAGATCATACCTCACCACAAGCATGTGATGTCAGCTCACCCGCTGATTTTCTGAACTTTAAAGCAATTATGTTCCTCCAAATTTGCACCAATGTCTGCTTGTACTGACCAGACACCTAATTAGCCTGATAAATCCTGAAAGTAAGAAACAGGCCTTCATTCAGTCAATAGCCAATAGAAAGAATGTCTCCACATCTTTAGCCTAGTCTCAATGATAACATCAGGCACCAGGCAGACACAGCCACAGGCCATGAGACAAACGTTTATGGGCGTCTATCTGTGCAACTGATCAACTCAAAAGGCCTCTGAGACTGGCCAACCTGTTTATCCCCCCGACCGAGAGACACTGGCTCTACAGTTCAACCTGTGTAAATCAAACCCTATCAAGCACACTGAACATTACCCCAGTCTTGACCAGAAGGGTCTATCTGATGTAGGCCCAGCAATTGAGATTGTGCAGAGAGAGGCAGGAGAAAGGTTGTTTGCCACTCTCTGAGAGCGAACAAATGGGTTGGTAAGAGTATCTGTGAGTTCCTGAGATCACTTAGCCATTGTTTTTTGTGTTTATGAATAGTCATTATAGCATGCAAGTAAAAAAATATATTGTTGTTTTCATTTTTATTATAATTATTTGAATTATGTGCTTTTTTGTTTTGTCTTTTGGTGAGGTCACTTCTTTGTAAAGATTTGTTTCATAATTTGCAGGCAGTACACCAAGCCCTCCCAGCACCTTCAGGCTACCTTTAAGAATGAAACACACTTTACTGGCAAACCCAATATAGTGTATTCAGGGGCCACTCCACTTTTCTGACCAGAGGTTTCTTATGCAAACTCTCTGCACTATGATGGACCACTTCCATTCTTTCCAAGCCCCAACGGCCCACGCTCACAAAAAAGAGAGCAAAATGTGTTCTCCAGGGAGTTAGGATAATGAAATCAGAGCATCCAAGGTAGCGAAGGAAAGGGCCACGCAGTGGCTCTCAGAGAATGAGCTCCTTTTGGCAGCCACTGGTGGTTTTAGCTGGGGCAGCAGATTTCTTTGAGGTGCAGGCACCTTTACAGAAGGGGAATTACAGTGGGCTGTGCATTAACAATACTGCAGCAGGAGTGCATTAGTGTGGGTGCCCGCCACCCAGATTGTACTCCCTTGTTAATATTGCCCTAACAGTGCTTTTGATTTTATTTTCATTTTTCTCTTCCTCGTCCACGAATTGGATTAGGATCGATTGCTGGGCTGGGGCGCGCCGGCAGCCGAACGGCGCACTGTCGAATTGCGCAGACCCGCCTTTGTGAGTATTCAGGCGACTAAATAGAATGATTTGCCCTTAGATGTCAAATTCCCTCCGAGACAAGGATGTCAATACCAATTAGATTGTCTGCAGTCACCACGGTAACTCAAAGCCCCCACTTTTTTTCTTCCTTATGTGTGGGTTTGAATTTGCCAAGGTTGAGTCGTGGCCTTTACAAAAAAATAAAGAATAAAGAAATTTAAAAATCCAAATTATCTTTATAAGAGTTGCAGAGAATGCATTTCATTAACTGCATCAGGTCCTGTTATAGGTCCTACATAGGAAACATAGCAGCCAAAGGAAGGCAGGGAATGGGAAGTGTTGCCTTGCTGAATCTCTTGGCATCTGCTGAAAGGTCAGTGCTGGCTGGTTACAGCTTTGCCAACAGCAAGCAGGCAGGAAAAGAAAGACAAAGTGGAATAAAAACACAAATGAGAGACAGAGAGAAAGAGAGAGAGATAGAGAGAGAGAGAGATAGACAGCGAGACAGGGAGAAAACAAATTATTGAACAAATGTAATTAGGAACTGAGCAGTCTGAGTCGGGTCTGTCTCCAGCCTGCAGCAGTAGAGCTCACAGTGGCTAACGTGATAACATGACAAACAGATGTGCACAGTGCTAGCTGGGTAGCAGCATGTATTGTATTAAGTGTTTTCAAACTAGCCACTGTCACACATGAAGACTTTTTAAGACCTGCCCATTAAGAAAAAGCAACAATACATTCCTCAGTTCTTCACAGTAGTAGCAATTTTCTTTGACAGGAAGTGTTTTTTGCTTTTCCTGCTCAAGCACACCTGATTCAACTCACCTGATAATAGTTAGGTTAGCAAGTCTGTTTGAGCAGAGAAATAAGTAAATTATGCTGGAATTCAGTACTGCCTCTCCAGAACTGCAATTTCTTATTAACATTCCACACTAAATAGAAACCACAAGTAAAAAAAACTTATCTTTTTATATACTTCCTCTGCTTTATGGGTTGCAGATTATTGATTACTATCATTTTTAGATGTTTAAAGATTTTCTTAAAGGAGCCTATGGTAGATGTGTTAGTTAGCTTTCAAGAAATTTAAAAAGGTTAAAAAAAATTTGATTCAGCTAACAGTTCCTAATTACACAGTGACATGATCGATTTACATTCTTTCTTTTGCAACTCTTAGAATGTCCTTGTTTTGCAGTGGCCACATTGATTTTAATAAAAGACGGAATAAGACATGCACTAGTACTTGCTAAATGTGATGTGTTTTCAGTTTGATTAGCTACAGAGGCTGTTACTACTTCTGAAATGTGTCATTTAGCCAAGAATGCCCACACTTTTGCATGGGATATATCTCTCTAAAATATATATACATATATGTAATTTTTGTATGTTTTGTATATGAGTGGTGGCTCAGCGGTTAAAGCGCCGGGTATCGATAACAAGGTTGTGGGTTCGATTCCTGGGCTCGGCAAGCTGCCACTGTTGGGCCCTTGAGCAAGGCCCTTTACCCTCTCTGCTCCCCGGGCGCTGGAGTTGGCTGCCCACCGCTCTCGGTGTGTGTGTACTCACTGCCCCTAGTTCACTAGTATGTGTGTGTGTTCACTACCACAGATGGGTTAAATGCGGAGGACACATTTTGCTGTACAGTGTACAGTGACAAATACGTGTCCCTTTACCTTTTTACCTTTACATTTAGGGTGGTCTCTGATTTTGAATGGTACTTTTAGAAGATTTTATAGTCAACTTGCAATCTGCTTGATGTTTGGACATGCCAATAACATTAAGGTGATGGGTATTAAATTAATATTATTTATTTGCGTTAAGCAAGGCTCTCCTTAAGCTAAGAGAATCTAATGACCACATTAACATGTGAAACTCTTCTCACTCTCCCTTTATCTATTTTTCACCCCTTGCAAGTGCTTTGCAATCAAAACAGCATCAATTTCACAGTCAGAAAGGAAACTAGACTTCCATTTTAAAGTTGGCTTAACCTTGCAGTGACACCTATTTAGGCAGTTTTCAAATGGCTGATGGGAACCAGTCTCTGCATGGCAGGAGAAGCAATTATGTATCACATCTGTAGCTTCCACAGTCTTCCACACTAACACTTTAACTCTGGGTGTGTGCTGGGGACCAGCCAAGAATAACAACTATATATAAAGATCCCTCGCTTTACTAGGGATCTTTTTAAGATCTAAACTCAGCTATTTTATGGACCTTAACTATGAATATTCAGGCTCTACACTCCTAAATTACAAAGATTATTTACGAAAGTCAAAGAATGGAGCCATTCATTCTGCTGCCACTGGTGGGCCATTCTCTTTTACCTAAAACTTGGCAAAATAATTATATACTTAATCATATTTTAAAGCCTGTGAAAACTAAACTATTTGCCATGGTATACAAACAGACCAGACATAAGAGCTTGTGCTGTAATGTATTGTAAAGCTGCCACAGCTACACTCTGCTGACTACTTTTTCTTTGTTGTTGACGCATCTGTCTCATTACTGCTCAGAATGCTGAATCAGAGGGCAAAACTCTAATGAGGCAAAACTCTTAGAAGCATTGCTGTTGTACTGGCAGGGAAAGCATGCATACAGAAAATATGTTTTGCCTGTAGTATTCTCCTTTGCTGGGTCATATGATTCATTTTAATTTAGTAAGAGCTTTTATGTCTGGCCTAGTATAATTACCAGGACAGTAACCACCTGTCAATTATTTTGATAATGCCAAGTTCACACTAAACAATTTTAGACCTGATTTTTGTAACTTACTTTTAATTGTAACTATTCCCGCAAGAGCCTTTCTTAGCTGTTAGATCTGTCTTTGATCTGTCTAATATCCATATTTTAAAAAGTTAAAAGTGTTGTAACTTGAAGTTAGTGCAGTGCATGTCTTCCTTGGCCTACCAGTTCCTTTTAATTAATGAGTTCACCAGTGCATTTTTTTCAGCCTACTAATATTCCACACAGTCGTGAGGTTTGACCGATGACTCTAATGATTTTATTTTTGTTTTCAAGCCTCATAATAGTGTTTTGACTTTCATTGGCACAGCTCTTGTCCTCATGTTGAACAACTGCAACTACAGACTCAAAAAATTATTTCAAAGCTTAGAAGCAATTTATACCAGCACCAGTGGAACACATCTGGGTAAATTCATACACAGCTGTAAATTCATATATCCCAAATATTTTGGTGCTCTAAAATGGGTACTTGTTCCAAACATTATGGAGGACACTGTAAATGGGTATATTAATGAGTACAATCATACATTACGCACTTTCAAAAAAAAATTCAAACTAAGACAATATGATAAAAAAATAAATATAATAATATCATAGACTGAAAAGGCAGGCAAATGCAAATGTGCTCATTTTTGTGACTTACCATGAATGCATCAATGTTGCTATCCAATGAAAAACATGTATCTCCAAAATAGTGGCTTTACAGGAAAAGTCAAAAATATTCTTAACATTGAACAGAAGTTAATGTAAAATAACAATTAATTTAAGAACTTTAAAAAAGTACTTTAAGCGCATTTCTATTGGTCTATTAAATCAAAATTATTTACACAATGTACAGAGCAACTACATGCTTAAAATAATAGACAAAATTATATTTTGTCATTGTCATAGACATATATATTTTCCATTGGACAGTAGCAACATATGGACTGAATGCATTAGGGAACTGTAACAGTGTTTTCATGCTACATCAAATGCCTTAATTTCAGAAAAGCAAGAAAAGCTTTCTATGATAGAGGCCCTTTAAAATGTAGAGTCAATAGACTATTTGTTCACTTTGAGCCCTAACTACTTATTTATTACATCACAAGCATAAAAAAAATCCATTCGATGCATCAGAACTACCCTGTAAAATGCTAGCAATGCCACATTTAACTCAGGGCACAGTTCTGTAGACTGTCTCTCCCTAAATCATCTCTCCCTCCTCTGTGATGATGATGCATACGCCGCCTTTGAAGTCCCTTAACCGCCGCGTGACTGCACAGCCTCTCTCTGCCCACAACATGGATTCATTCACTGCTGATTCCTAAAATACAATCTGAAAGCACAAGAAAGCTTGAATGTTTGATGCATGTCCCGATGCCAAGATTGTGGCTTTGCATTAATGAGGCTGGAAATTCATCTTTAAGATTGCTGGAAGAGTGTATGTGAATGATAAGATATGGCACTACACAGATCCTCACTGGGCCACATCTGGTTATAATAGCACAGGCCTGCTACCTCAGTAAGACAAAAAGTCCCTAATGCAAGAAAAGGGCCTTCTGCATGAGGCTGTGATTTGATTTCAATTTGATTTCTAAATGAGAAAGCAAAGTTGAGAAGTACATTGCACTGTGAAAGGCAATTTAGCAAACATTACACACAGATTATTAGTCATAACACAACAGTATTATCTTCCACGTGAACAAAACCACATGAGCAAATAATACACCACTTGACCAGTTGAATATAGCTGTCTTGGACTTGGACTTGTAAACGTGGCCTTAATGGAAGCAGATAATAACAGCATGTATGAATGATCAATTATTCAAACAAGTCACCACTGTGCTCTGAATGGTATTTCTCCTTACATTGTAAGAGATATGTGGTGAGTCTTCTTGATGCATTCATTCCCTAATTGTCCTTCTGAAATGGACCTGGACAGCGTGCCTTCATAAACAAAGCAAGTAATTCTATAGCTGCAATCTTCCGTCGGAAATGGCAAGGCAATCAGCTGGCATTTTTATCGAGGGATGGATGGCCGGCTTGGTCCGTACACTTAAAGCTCAATTCTGTGTCTTCAAACAGCCAAGCACTTGCAATTAGCTTGTAAAGAATACTGATGTCTGCCATCAGGCTTTTTTTTTTTTTTTTTTGTAGTGGCCGGGTTTCAAGATGGCTCTGTGCCAGTGGATTTTTTCATAGATCATTAAAAGTCAATTCGGCCTGTTTACATGGAAAACTCCCAAGAATAATATCCTTTCTGTGATATCTCAATTTGTGGTTATTGCAGCAAGACTTCAATTGTAATTCAACTGTAACTTTAACCTAGAAGTTAGAGTATTTGCATAAAGAAAACAAAGAACAGGTGCTTACAAACAGAATTTGTTTCTCTTTTTTGACAGTGATGTCTGTTTTTCTGTACTTTATTCGAAATTTCGGTGTGTTATTCATAAGTATGCAAATCATACTCCCAAAAGAGGTTGTGCATCCTACAACTCAGAGAACGAAAATGAATACTTTATATATGAGAAAAGAAAAAATGCAAGATAAATGAAAGATCTAATATTATGGTCTCTGGAGGAGAAGCCAGTCTTCTTAAGTCTCCTCATTGCGCTGTATGTGTGTAACCATGAAAGGTTCGGGGACAACACTGGGACTGAATAGAAATGTAAAGACTGTGAGGAATGCTCTTGTCTGAACTGTGCATGAACTTTTGAGCCCCCATCTCCACCTGACAAAATCTGTTCTTTACCCTGACATACTGCCATTAAGACCTTGTTGCAAAGCATACAGAAATGCAATCTAAAGATGTGCCTCTCCAGGAACTTTACAAATAAATATGTCCCACTCTACAGCCATAGAACAGAAATATTGCATATCAGTTACAGCGGAATTTTAGCCGATGGATTTGCTATGTGAAGTTCTGCAGTGGCTTATGGTGGCCTACAGTTGATCTAAGGGTCATATCAGTGAAGAAAAATTGCAACATTACATTGATTTAGGTTGTTTTATCTAGTGGGACACATCCAAAGTAGTTCTGATAAAACTACACTCAGTCATTATTTGGATTTTGCATAGGTATGTTGAGAGGTTGTTTGTGGCTTGTCTAGAGCTCTATAATGTGGCAGGCTTCACTTAGCAGGTGTATTCATGCTCAATCCCTAAGCCACATTGTGGACACAGTGAGTGGTGCTGAGTGGTAGGCTTAGGGGTTTTTGAGGTTTGTTTTGTGACACTCCCCTAAGAAGGAGTAGGCTCCCAATTCCACACAATGCTGCATTCCATCCAGCAGGAGCAGTACTGCCTGAAAACCCAGACCAAAACCATGCTGCACAGGGGATCTCATCCACCCCTCCTCTTCGTAGGCTAAAGCAACAGGGCTGTGCATCGTCCAAAAATGGCAACCCAGAATTAGCTGAGTTTATTTGTCTGCATTGGGCGCTACAATGTTCCGCATGTAGTGTGAAAGAGAAATGGTTTCACCTTCCACATTATACACAAACACATTACTTAGCCATGTTTTCAGCATCGCCTCCCAATTACAATACACAAGGCAATGTTCAAAATCATCAGATTTGTTCTCAATATACCAGCAACATTTAGTAAAACAGTCTTGCAGTAAATAAATAGGTTGTTTCCTGCTGTTCTGGAGCAGTGCAGTAGCAGCCTGGTTAGCCATTGATCTTTCATCAGACCACAGAGTGGACTGGATGCGAAGAGCTGTGTGCTTTTTTATGGCAGCTCGCTGGAGCCTGCCTATGATTGTTCCCAGTTTCCTCAGATTGTTTCTTCTACGGTGCGAGTGCACTGCCTTGCGCACTCCGAAGGTAAGGTGGAGGACTGCAAACACTTCAGGGAGCACGTAACAACTATCCACAGTGGGTAGGTGGACAATAGAATTTGTGTGTTTGGTGTGTAATATGAAGGAGGAGTTATCTTGTTTGTCTGTGTGTGTGTGCTTGTTGTTTAGGACTATAGTTTGCCTATGTTACAGAAGTGCAGATGCAAATAAGCTTTTTGGGTTTCAGTCTGTGCTACCAGAGGACAGTGAATTTGGGGCACTATTTTCATGGATTGATGTATCCTTATGTGCTTGGGCGCATTTACATTACAATATATCATTGTGTGAGTTTCTAGTTGTAACTGTAAGAATTGTAGAAGTTTATATTTAGAGATAAATAGTATCTTTTTTTGACATTGACTTATCCTATATTTATTTAATATTCAGCTTTTTTGGAGATGAAAGTGCTGAAAGTGCTGTTTCTAATTACCTGACACACCCCGTATTAGAAGGAAAAACTAATTCCTCAATTATGTCACCAAATTGTTTTTAAAATGTTAAGCTAAGAATAAAAAAAAATAATATAAGAAATTAAGACACATTTGGTGGGATATTGTCTGGTGCTGTTGTATATTTTAATAGCACCTTGATTAGGCTGTTTTGTAGAATGTACATTCTTAGTCACTCACTGATACCAAATGTCTGCTTGTCCAGTTGGTAATGGTTGGTCCTGGAGCTGGATGGCCAAGAAAAAGGAGATAGGGAGGGAGGAGGAGGGGATTCTTGACTCAGACCATCAGATCAATTTTCACTAGACCTTGAATATTTCATGCAGCGATTCATACAGCAGACACACAGATGGGCTCAACAAATGGCAAAGTTACATGTCCATAATTCGTAACCACTACCCCCGCCCCTCACCCAGAGAGGGACAAGCTTCAGGAATGATGTCTGGCTCATGTTTCTGGTCACACCAACCATGTGGTTTATGTAACCTACTGACACCGAGAATGTCCTCCGCACAGAAGCAGTAAATTCATATGTCCTCGTTGCTACTATGATTACGATGGGAAGAGTGATAATTAAATCTAACGTTTCGGAATACACACCTTAGGGAACACGGTGTCACAAAGGTTCGTTCGTGAAACACTGGAAAGCGCATTTTCATAAATGTCAACTGGCGGAGCAGACGGCCTTATTATATTACAGACCATAATTAATCTGATTAAGTGAACTGAGAAAAGATTGTCCTGTGGTGCAACGGAAAATATTAAACAAATTAACAAGAAAAGTTACGACAGTGAATAATAGTTGAGCATGAATAAACAATAAAAAATGACTACTAGGTCAGTCAGAGGGATGCTATATAGGATGGCCTTTCGCGTGGAGAAAAGCTGAACCCTGTCATTGTTTTTATGTATTAACATATGATGGCCCTTGGTGTAACAACAAGGACAGCCTGCACCTCCAGAACACCTACTCACGCACATTCCAATACTAGCTATTGTTTCAGTAACATACACTTAAAGTTAAATGGTAAAAGTTAAAGGAACGTTTTTTCTACCCGCAACCTGCCTTTGAGACACAAAGACATCGACTTATATTAGAAGAAAAGGCCGCGGAACGACCAAAATACAGCTTTCTGAACAATTTTATGTTAGCCAAATTAGTTTATGTAGCATCCAGTGAGGTGACCTCATTCGAATATTAAATCTACTAAGAGATAGAATATTAAAAGAAAATTAAAACGACTACACGTTTTAAGAAGTTCATTATAACTGTTACTAATTAGTGTTGATCATTGTAACTGAGAATGTAATTAATTCATAATCATAATTAATTTACATAAATTGTTTCAATGGTGGTCTTTTATGTGAAAAAATACACCTGGACTATAAAATACACGTTATGTACTTTTATTTAGAAACATCGTTTCACACCGACATCTGAAAGGTTTTCATAATCCGCACAGTCAACAAACCGAAGAAAAATAAAAATGAAGACAGAAGAAAATGCTAGACTATAACAACACACCTTATCAAAAGCACCCATCTAAGATTCGACAGAACATCAGGATTCCCCATATCGACTTGATAAACACGACTGTTCTCTCTACGTTGGCCTTACAGTGTCTTCCAAATCCAACAAGCGGAAATTAGTTTAGCATTGATATCCCTCGCCGGATTCGACAACAAATCTCATTTGGTGTTGTTGTTTTCTCCTCCTTTCTTCCTAATGTTTTATTTGAGGCAGTGGATCCGGGCATTGTCAGTTAGTAGCAGGCCTCTTTTAAGAATCAGTGTTTTCTTTGTGCCGCTGCACAAGTCTACTCATGTGTATCTGCCCGTTGGCCTCTCTAAGATTAAAAATGCTTTTAAATCGTTTTTTAATGCAATATTGTGCATGCAAACTACAGCATGGCAAATGACGCTGTAGACATACAGATAGCTTTTCATCTCAACTGAGTGAGTAACTGATTGAGAGAGTGAGAGAATGAGTGAGTGAGCGAATTAATTAATTAATGAATGAACAAAAAAGATGACGTAAGAACACGTCAAAATCTTGAAAAATATGCTTTTGACTGTCGCGGATGGAGTTAGCAGGCCTGATATATTTTATTCATTTGGTTTGTATTGTAAAGCCTCACGCTAAGGAAAGATAAACACCTATTTTATTTTAGCCAAGTATTACCAGTATTTGGAATGAAGTGTGTTCTATATATGCAGGGACAGGGACCCGCATGAAAATTTTGGCACACACAAGTCATACATCAACACATAGAACCCAGTGCTTCTCAAATGGGACAGAAACTTGTTGATGCATTATAATTACGGTTAGACATCAGAGACTTCCACACTGCCGATTCCATGTCAAAGTGAATTATGTTCACACAGAGCATGACATGCTTCTGAGGGCAACGAGGCTGGGAATCACCATTTAGCTGTACAGTGTTACCACCACACACTGTCAGGCCTGGTTTTGCACAGTAAACACAGCAACAAAAATTCTACTAATGAAGATAAAAATGTAGCTAACCCACAGTTGCTGAGTCGTGTATAGAAATGATCATGATCATTTGTGAAAAGTCTGGACCAAAGTGGTTAATATTTTTTTCAGTACATTTAATCCTATAAAATTAGATTTGACGGCAACTGAGTCCTTTGATATATATATAGGATATATATATAATTTTTTAAAAATGGAACCAGTTACCTTAAGATGCTATTTATTGTGTAATTATTGTTGTTGTCTCCACATGGCAAATGCTGAACTACTGGGTGTTTAATGACTTAATAGCCTGCCCATCTCTATTTTAATCTCGCTAATTCTTTTCACTACATCAGAAGACTTAAGGCTTGACCCCTCACCAAACTCCTCAAAAGACTAACAGGAGCTGAGGAGCCCACCTGACCATCATCAGAGTCCAGCATCTTAGCAGCACTGCAATAGGCTATATGGACCTCCTTATAAAGTCTATTTAAGATTTATCTTAAGAGTAAGTTTGCATATTGCTTACGAAATGTAGCCTGTAATTACTGATTTTAAACCTGTAATTCAACATGTTGTTGTGTGTATAGTGCGTTTATCCGAAGGCTGCGTGCTGCTTTTGTCGTGTCACGTTGGGTGAAAGGATGAAATATTTCGCTGCAATTAAATTACAGTGAAAATTCCTGCATTAGTGGCGTCCGCACAGACATGTAACCTAATAAGAACTCATAATCAATCGGTACAGAAACCCTCTCAGCTCCTCCAGTCCGAGCAATCTGTTGGCCTAGTCTTTTAGCCTGTTTGGCATTCAGTGTATGCTTAGGACTAACACACTGCACGCAGCGGAGTAAAAAATATCAGCTTCCGCTAAAGCTTAAAAAAATATATATAATATAAATAATTGTTTATAATTGCTGCTAATTCTGTGAGCCTTTGTGAGTCATACTACTTATTATATGTGATATAATGAACACTTCAATATAATGTTTATGGTAATTAACAGAGAAAGGAATAGTTTATCTAAATTATCTAAATGTAGAAATATTACATAATATCTTGTGTAAAAAAATAACACAAGTTTGCTATGGTTGTAGCAGTAATTACACTTTTCAAATACATTTTAAACAACCTCAGTTATATCACGTGGTTGCTCTTAGTGAAATATGTAATGCATACCAATCTTTCCTTTTCGACTGCACTTAAAAAAAATCGTCCGAGTGTCCATTGCTGATCTTCAGCCTGGTCACCCACTGCGGACTGGACTTGCCTTCCTCTCATAGCCAGAACTTGTAACGATTTTGCTGCTCGCGCTGCTGTGGGGCGGAGACGAAGAAGGAAGAGCCGTGGACACACACACATACACACAAGGAGAGAGAGAGAAAGAGAGAACGAGAGAGAGAGAGAGAGAGAGAGAGAGAGAGAGAGAGAGTAGCAGCGTTTTGGCCGTTTTCGTCGCGTTTAATCCGGATTTAGAGCGAAAGTGGCTCACGGGTTCCAGACAACCTGGCTCCAGTAGGCTACGAGACTGAGAAGCTGTGCGTGTGAGCGTGTGTGTTTGTAGACACAGACAGGTGTAAATCTCCTGACAGTTTGTAGACTACTTTTGATTGGAGTGTATGTTTGGGTCGTAGACCTTGGCTAAAAGATCATTTGGCAATAGCTCGTGGAAAGTAACTACTTGTATTTCTACAGCATTTTATATTTGTTTGTATCATCTTGCGGCGTTTTGGTCCGCTTTTAAAATGTTTGATTAATGTCGTTTTTTAGCAACATAAGCAACATAAACGCAGTCGAAACGAAAATAAAGCAAAGCAACAGGTTTACATTTGAAAAAAAAAAGACTGGATTTTAACACCCGAAACTGTTATGTAAAGACACATGTTTAAAATATGCATATATATATATATATATATATATATATATATATATATATATAGAGAGAGAGAGAGAGAGAGAGAGAGAGAGAGAGAGAGAGAGAGAGAGAGAAAGAGAGAGAGACAGAGAGAGAGAGAGAGAGAGAGAGAGAGAGAGCGAATTGGCGCAAGGCAGGGGGGAAAAGTATGCGGGTTTGTGCCACTCTTGATTAGGGCTCGCTCCCCAAAGATGGCTGGAGAAATGAGATAATGAGCTCCTTTACGTTTTTTTCCCATGGACCGGAGCTGTCGCCAGTTCCCAAAACGACACTGTACATAGGCACCACGCTACTCACTTCTCATTTGATACGCACAAAAGCTGATCCACCCCAAATCCCCACTAACAAACCAAATGGAGGCTCAGGCTGGAAGGGTGGAAAGTGGAAATGAACGAGGGTGAGGTAAACCGTATAATGTTCAAAAATTATTTCGACTAATTAACTGGAATGCCACCCTTTTTGATAGAGTGACCAATTATTACGCAATGTATGTCAAAGGGGTCTCCGGGTCACAGTCGGTCGCCAGGAGCATTTGGAAGGTCTACAGCCTCAATGTGGGCAATGGATCTTATTAGGGTATGACCCCGGCTCTAAAAGGCTGCGGACTTCTCACTGCCTTGGTCAGAAAACTAAGATGTTTCCTAATCGGTTTTTAATTGCTTGGGCGAATAGGGGGGTTGTGTGTGCGTCTGTCCAGTTTGCTAAAAGCTGGAACTGCGGTGGTGGACGAACTACTTTCCAAACATCATAACACTAACACATCAGAATGACTGATAATTAATTAGTATTAAAATGATAAAGAGCTGACAGCCAACAGTATGAAGCGCTAAGAATGATTAAGACATACAATAAAGAAGCCTATTAGAAACAGTGTGGGGCACTTCCATTCGTTTTTAATTTGGTCTATTTGGAAAAAAACAAGAAGAAAGTGTATCCAAATACTGATAAGACATGAAAACTGTGCAAACGCCAAACTGCATTAGCACAAAAAGTACAGCCTGCTCTGTGTCTCCTGAAAATCTCCACTCTGGTTTTACAGCAGAACTTCGTGTTTATGTTTACCACTTGAAAAATCCAGGTGCCGAGAAAAGCCTAATCCATGCAAACTCAAGCAGCCGAAGCTCCAGCACTCCCTCTGAATGTCTGCACAGCGCCTTTATCCAAAACATCTGTGGGAATTTCAGTGAATGAAAGTTACTGCCAACCGCATCTGACTCCTTATTTTCCTGCAGATCCCTTTTTAGGGTTAGACCGAACTGTACTGCTAGAAGTTTCAAATGTCGCTGGACAACTTTATACACAATCACACACGATTTAGACATATAACGACAGAGTATACCACCAGTTCTCAATGTCTTTGAAAAGATAAATAAATAACAGACTTAGAAGCATTACAACACAAAAATGATCTTTATAGAATTCATGAATGAACAAATGTTTCCTGTGGTGTAACTTTGTGGACATTCGCTTTATAATTCCTCACCAGAACCAATAGATTGCGATGGGAGACATTTGAGGAAGATGTGCTGTGATAATTGAAGTTTAGTAATATGTTTATACTAACCATATCAGAACGGTAGATTAACCTTTACAGTATAGAAAACAGTTATCTGAAATATTACTACTGAAAAATTACTAATGAACTACTTCTGTAAAAATAGAATTAATTTATTTTATAGCCGACCAAACAAACTCTTGGATTAAGTTTCTTTAAAGCAAACTTTAGATCTAACTATTACCCTCCTTAGACATAAACCATGTAACACCTTGCCTATACACTTTTAAAAATAAAGGTGTTCCAAAGGGTTCTTTAAGTGATTCCACAGAAGAACAATTCTTTGTTCCTTCCAGAACCATTTTTATGAAAGATGTGTGAAGTGAAGTTTTAAAAAAGTAAAAGTATCTTTTTCAGGTGTAAATGTAAACATTTAGGAAATGTAATTTTTGATTTCTCTGTGTTCTTAAACATAATGTTTATAGAAACAGTATTAACAATTAAAGCATTTGCAAGAAATAAAAATACAGCCAAAGACTTTTTCAGGATAACAAGTAATTGCTGAACTTCAGAGAGATGAATTTCGGAGTGACAATACAATTGTTTTCCACTTTTTTATTGTATTGTTTACTACTGTGAATTAGGCTAACTGAAGCCTACATCAGTCTCACATGCGTTGTATCTGGTGTGCCCTCCAGCTCCAGCCTTGTCCCACTGCCAGGTCATATGGCCTCCAGACAAGGAAACAACAAGAGGCCCAACATTTTCTCTTAAAACAAAAAAGGGGCATTTGGCACTGTGAACAAGTTTGCAACATTAAGTCATTACCTGGAACAGTATAAGGGTCTGCTGCTTCTCCAATTGAATGCAGACTAAATGTATAAGTGCTATGACCCTCTATCCTTCATAATAAACACAGCCACGTAAACAGTATACAGTATACAGTTAGCAGGGAAAAATACATACCTGTGTGCCCTTGCTGTCATAATTAGGGTTAGAATGTCAACAAATGAACCCCAGATCTTAGTGATTTTGTTCATACACTCATATATAGGGCACTGAGATCAAACAATTGAGAATTACTGGTATTTATAATGGGACCTGTTTAAGTTGTATATTGAGACCAATACAAAGAGGATAACTGAGGAACAGTATTACTAACTGAATCAGAAGTTTGCATACACCACACTTAGCAACTGTCAATGTCAGTGTATGTATTCAATATATATGTACGTACATTTCGAACCATATGCCCAATCCTTAAAGATATATGTGCATATATGGCCATATATCAGAGTTCTGTATGGGGGATCCACAACTAAACAGTGCAGACTTACAAATTGGCAATGCAGAAGTAGTTCTTTATATAATAAAAGATTGGATAGCACTGAACTCTGTTGTCTCAAATAATATTCATGTATAATCATCTAAATTAATTAATTATAAGTTTAAAATATGACACACTTAAAGTAAGAACTTCTAACTTCTGACTAGTGTGTGCCAGAGTGTTGTAAAGTAATATGGGAAAAGAAGTACAGAACATGAAATTAATAAATTACATCGCAAGCCAATGCTGAGAGTGTTTCTTAATAATTAACTTGAGTCAACAGTGGCTATGCAGAGCCTCCTCCCCACCCCCATTTAGCCATGTACATCTGTAAGAGCTCAATGGATCTCTTTAAGAAGAAGTCAATGAACACATCCCCTAATTAACTAAAATAGTTTTCATCAATACTTGTAACAAGTTATTGCACAAACTGATGAAAGCATGGGTAGACTCGAATATAAATGCCAGACAGGTCTGCATCATTGACAGGTAAAGTGAATCATGTTGCAAGAAGACAGCTTCATTGCAATGTCTCTATTTACATTTGGAATGCCCATTAATCAGTATCCAATTATTGATATGCTTTAAGTACGGGAGATGCATCCAGGGCTAACCATTCACAAAGCATCTGTCATTACAATGTCTTACAGACAAGAGGATGAAGTATTTGTCAATAGAGGGGTGTACACACAAGTCACAGTGTACATGTATGACTTGCGCATATCTTATTGTCCCATATGCTCTCTCATGTCAGATGCATCCTAATCATTCTTTCAGTTTGGAGTTCATTACAAACTTACAATGTCTAATTGTTGCATTTGTCAATTACATTCATAATTATATAAGCATTATGTCCACTCCCTGAAATAAAAATGACAAAAAGGGGTTGTTAAAGTGAGCATATAGAACAACCAATTTTGGTTCACCAAAAACCTTTCAGGTGATTCTTTGAATATGTAAGATGTGTAACAGTATAGAACCTTGTAATGTTAAGATTCTGTTCCAGATATATCCAAGGCAGGAAACGTTTTTGTCTCATATCTAATTATTTGTTTGTATAAACTTCATTTGAGTCTGTTGGAAGTCTTCAGTTTATTGAGGAGAAGTTAAAAATGTGATTTTTATTTAAAGTACTTGTTGAAGCATTACATTTGCTACATACAGTAAGTCACAGAACAATTACAGCTCTTGAGAACTAATGCATTAATGAATGTAAATATAATAGCTGTTATATATAATAATATAAATAATAACAAAAAATATAATAGCTCAATGATTTTTTTATATTTATATTTTTATATTTTTATATGACATATCTAACAACCATGTTGATGCTCATATGCTTTGTACATTCAATGAAGATCAACCTTACCAAATGCAGATGATTTGGGGGCCAATTTGCTAGCCATACGTACACGATCAGCACAGATAAATGGAGCATTGACAAACAGTTCTCATCAATCAGCCATATTGGGCTTGGTTTTTATGGTGACTCATAGTCTTAACAGGCCTAATCCAGTAAAACTTCAGACAATGTATTGACTGTTCTCTGAGGGTTTCTTACTTAATTAAGCCTGGTGGTTGTTGAAAATGAAAGGTTGCTTCTGTGTCAACACTGCTTCCTAGTGACACCTCCTCCAAAATTAGAATGCCCTGCCAATAGGTGAATAAGTCTTGAGAATTGCTATGGAATTCAAACAGGTTTGAGGCCACACACAAACACACCTACAAAAAAGTTTGTATTCATCACTGTAGATCGTAATGTGCCAAATGCCTAAATTACAGTGATGTTGCAATTTAACTTTCACAAAGTCAGTAGCAACTATTATCCTGACACCATTTGATTATAATTGGGTTTTTTTGTGCATAATATATGTATTTAATATATGTTTCTCTTAAAGAAAAACATTGTATTTGTTTTACAGCAGAAGAAACATCTTACGTTTTTTTATTCACAGTTATTTTGGAGAATTTCTATTCATCTATTCATCATAATATTTTGACTCAATGTAAAGACACACACACAAACACACACACTCATATTAGCATTTATTCTAGATAAGTGGACTAGGGTTAAACACAAAATGTTACAAATACACATATGTAATGCGGTGTCATCTCTGTTAGAACGCTCCTAAATTCTATAGAGCTAGATCCGTTGCGATGTAGAATAACTGGGGGAGCCCAGTTTTCTTGTGCTCAACTTAAACAACTGGCCACGACCAACTGTTATTTACGTGCAAATGAATCTGACCATGTGTGCCTGTCTCCAATGTTAAACAGAAAACTTGTCATGTGCACACAACCTAACCTCGTCTTGAGTTTGCAGTGATTAGATAGAGTCACAGCGGACCAGCCCAAACAGCATTTGCGAGCTGCGTTTGGAAATGGACACTGCTCCCAATATTAACGTAAGAATGGAGTAGGCTAATATAATCTGACGGTGAGGGGAGGAAAGGAGGGCATTTCTTAGGAGAATTTTACTATGTCATGAGCTCGCTCTCACTGAATACATTCTGAACTAGGCCTGTTTTTTTCGGTGACTGCATTGTCACCGTTTATTGTTCGGCTACGACTCCCAATTAAGTCACAACTCTTTAACCTCGAAGCAGGGCAGTAGGTGACACACACACTGCCTAGCTCTGTATACAAACTCAAACATAGGCTACATATTGGCTACACACACGCACACACAGACAGACACTATAGCAAAACAGAGGGTTTGTGGGGGAGGAGGTAGAAGAAATGATGATGAGGAGGAGGATTTATTCAGATTTAGGCAACTGTTGCATGGGTGCGCACACGCACACGTAGATACACGAGCCACAGCACTGCAAATGAAACACACTGCTCAGTCAAAACACGGACAGAAAATAAGGAGTAAATAGTGGTGTGGGAAGAAAATAAACGAATTGTACAATCAGTAATGCAAAGAGAGCAAAGAAATATTTGTATTAATACATTTATACTTATAACACGAGATAATAAATACTTTTAAATATTAGCGACTATCACGCAACTATAATAAATATGTTTTTTGTTTGATTTTATTTCTAAATTATGATAAACCAGTTTATTTGATAACGTGTAAACCCGTCAAACTATTATTTTTAATTGTATGTATAAAAATAAGTAATTTATGTGCTGTACAGGGCTCCTAGCTGTGACGCTACGACAGTGATTTCTTACTACTGAGGGCTTTGCTTTGTGTTTTTCTCCTCCCGCTGGCTCCCCGTCCCCTCGCCCCCTCCATCCCTAATGACGTCGCAGCCGTTCACACGCCACGCAGCGAGGCAGCGCCGTTCCCGCGGCAGCCGCGGACTTTACAAACACCTTTTTATAAGTCTGAAGTCTTCTCCCCTCCACCCGACCTGCTAAAACCACGCCTACGGAGGCCCACAATTGGTCCCAAAAGCGTCAAAGAGCCAATCAACGCGAGGCGAGCGTCCCCGCGACTCGTCGACACGTCCGCGCCGCCGCAAGCTTTATGGAGTTCAGAAGAAGCGGCGGGAGTGTCTCGTGTGTTGCTGGGAGCTCGCCTCGCCTCGTTTTGCCTCGCCTCGCGCTCCCCTTTCACGGAAATGTGCGTGCGCGCGGAACGGCCAAGAAGGAGAGTGTGTCCGCGCGCGTGAACGTGCACGCCTCGAACGGGCAAGAGCACGGGAATTATCGTGAGGAAGAGAACGAGCCGAGAAGATCTGAACGCGCCTGCAGAAGAATGTCGAGTTTGAACGGGGTCGGACGTCACGTCAAAACGCACTGACTCGCACGAGCGCTTTGATTTCCCTGTGTTTTTTCTCTCTTCTCTTTGCTTACAATTAAAATGCTCCGACGCCTTTGAAGACAAACTATACCAGGCAACACCAGCGAAGATATTAATGGATGGCCTTTTTGTCGTTTTTCCTTTACAGCCACATTTTGGGACCTGTCTAACGAATAACGCCGCTCCATAGCAAGCCAGTGGATGCTTACCTACTGTTTTGTACTGAAGGACGGGCTGGATTTTTTCTGGACTTTCAGAACAACCTAGAGGAACTGGATCAAGAAGCTGCTCGGCCAGAGTAAAAGCCTTTCCCTTCGAGGCACAACGTATCTGCGAGCTGGCCTTGAATGAGCTTCCTGATGAGAGATCCAGTCATCCAAGGATCGAGCATGGCATACCACCCGTTTTTACCTCACCGGGGTCCGGAGTTTGCCATGAGCGCAATGCTGGGCCACCAGCCGCCCTTCTTTCCGGCCCTGGCGCTGCCGCCAAGCGGCTCCCTTTCGCTGCCCGGCGCGCTAGGGAAGCCCATTATGGAGCAGCTAATGGGAGCCGCGGAGACCGGCCTGCACTTCTCGTCTCTCGGCCATCAGGCCGCCGCCGCCGCCGCCGCGCACCTCAGGCCTCTGAAGACCCTGGAGCCCGAGGAGGAGGTGGAGGACGACCCCAAAGTGCACCTCGAAGCCAAGGAGCTGTGGGAGCTCTTCCACAAATGCGGCACAGAAATGGTTATCACGAAATCGGGAAGGTAAAAGTGAAGTTATTGTTGAAGACGAAAACAATATTGAAAACAAAAGCAAATTGGGATGTCAGTAAGTCGGTTCAGAAGTGAGAGATTGTTGTGATTGAAGTTATCAATAGACACGGAGACTGGTTGCTTTGACTGCATTGATTTATTGATTTGGGCGCTTTGGAGTTACTTTACTTTTGGGTAACTCTGAGATTCAGTGTTTCTTCACATTCAGCACTTATCAGTACGCGAGATAACCCGGCTTAAGTGTGAATGGCTTTATTATGTGGCCTATTATCTATATATGGGCACCGAGCATGTCGATGTAATCTTTACAACTTTCAAATGCAACCCAGCCTGTACTATAAACGTAGGGTTGAATTCGCCCATGGCAACAATTTAAGCTAATCATATTTTACAGCTGATACAGTAACTGAACAGATCTAATTTGTTATAACGTGCTCGTTATGATATATATATATATATATATATATATAGAGAGAGAGAGAGAGAGAGAGAGAGAGGAAGATAGATAGATATAGACAAATGCATATATATATATATATATATATATGTGTGTGTGTGTGTGTGTGTGTGTGTGTGTGTGTGTGTGGAGCTGTCATGCAAAAAGTTATCCATTGTTCTTTATTGTGTCAAATTTCTTTAATACTTAAATATTTTGTATTTTCTCCTGTATAATTACCAAGATTTTTGCGTGACAGCGACGATGTATTGTGAATTAATTTTCGGGAATGATCTACAAGTAGTAGAGGGGGGTTAGGCCTACTCAAACCAGCAAGACAGAGCAAAATGCCGTTGCGACGGCCCATTTTGATGTTTTTAAGACTTTTACTTTACAAACACTGGCCACGTGGGCTTTGCCCAAGTAGATGAATCCTATTTAATGACATGTCCCCTATAAAAGCCAACAAGTTATTTTGGAGATAATTCAATGCTTCCTTTTCCCCTTATTTTTTGCAGGAGAATGTTTCCTCCATTTAAAGTGAGATGCACTGGCTTGGACAAGAAAGCAAAATATATTCTGTTGATGGATATCGTAGCAGCTGATGACTGTAGGTATAAATTTCACAACTCGCGCTGGATGGTGGCAGGAAAAGCTGACCCCGAAATGCCAAAGCGGATGTACATTCACCCCGACAGTCCGGCCACTGGCGAACAGTGGATGTCTAAAGTCGTCAACTTTCACAAACTTAAACTGACGAACAATATCTCCGACAAGCATGGATTTGTAAGTGGCTGTTTTATTGCATTATTATTGTTGCTGTTATTGCTATTACTGTTATTTTGCCGATGTTTTTCTACTTGTTTTATAAATGCAAATTAATTATTATTTCTGTTGTTTTTAGTGTTTGGTTTTCCAATGCATTGCATGCAATTGCATACATATAGAAAAGACATGTTAACTTACAATTCTGGTTGCCATTAATGCACTGACCAAAGCGTGACCAAAAAGTCACTTATGTTTCACTTACCTGGAAAAACTTTGGTAAATGAGTCCAGCCAGGCCTCAGCTTCTTCCAGTAAGACGTGTTGGGGGTAGGGTGATCGTAGTATGGTATTGCATGTCAAATATTTCAGCTACTGTTATGATCTAAAAGCACGCCTCATTTGTGTTGCAGACGATTCTTAATTCCATGCACAAATACCAGCCAAGATTTCACATCGTGCGAGCCAACGACATTCTGAAACTCCCGTACAGCACGTTCAGGACTTACGTTTTCCCCGAGACTGATTTCATTGCTGTTACTGCATACCAAAACGACAAGGTAGGTCAAGGCGCTTTAAGTGTCGAGCGGAGGCGCTTTTTGATTTGTTTTCTGTGAACCTAAAACGTGCACGCGAGTATTAATGGATTATGTGTCCCACATTAAGCGGTCAATACTAGTCCACGACTGCTAATATAGCTTAGCTAACTGTATCATTCAGAAATGGTTTAACAGTTTAGTGCACAGTACACAGTAGGTCTGCGAGCCAAACGATCATAAAAGTCTTTAGTGTGTGTGTGTGTGTGTGTTTAGGAGGAGACTCTGTGTGTGAAAGGGAGAGGGAAGAGAGTAGAAGGACGAAAAGCGGATAGAGTATGGTCGGGGGCATACTTAAGAGGAAGTGTGTGTGTGTGTGTGTGTGTGTGTGTGCATTTCATTTTTGCTTTCTCTGAGCTGGGTTTGCTGCATGTCAAATCAGAGATAAAAACACAATCCTGTGTGTGGTGGGCAAAAGGGTGTGGAAGTGTTGCGAGGCTGTAAAAGTATTTTTACGAGTGGAGGAAACAGTCCCCCAGGCCACCTAGGTTAGGTAGATGTGAAATATTAATTTAAAAATACACACAATAACAATACAGGCGTGATGTTGACCAACACACATATAGACTAATGAATACAAAATAAACAATTCAATCCACCAAAAGTAGCTCGTATGTGCAGTTTAGAGCTCTGTCCAAGTACAGACATAAACATATCACTGTAAAAACTGGTGTAAAATAACAGACATTTTTCAACAGTATCATCCAGTTACTTAAAAATATAATCGTCTTGTATTTCAGATAACACAGCTGAAAATCGACCACAATCCCTTTGCTAAAGGGTTCCGTGATACTGGAAATGGAAGACGAGAGAAAAGGTGAGGGGGAAAGTAATGCTTTAAGATTTTGAGCCTAATGGAGAAATTACCAGAAGACAAATCCAGCAGATATATTTATATTATAAAACATAACACTAGACAGCGCCATGACAACACTGTGTCAGTCTAACCTAGTGCTTTTTGCACGCCATGCTTACAGAGTACAGAGTATCAGCAGTGTGTTTTAATTAAACGTGTGCCGTGTTTGGGCTGTAGGAAACAGTTGGCTTTGCAATCCATACGATCCTACGAGGAGCAGCAGAAGAAGGACAACGGCACGTCCGACGACTCCTCAGGCGAGCAGGCCTCCTTCAAGTGCTTTCGCCAGGCCTCGTCTCCCGCAGTGTCCACCGCGGGCCAGCCCAACTTAAAAGGTAGCCTGCGCCTTAATGTGCGCCCATTGAACACATAGGCCTACTGCAATGAGTCCACCTTGATTTTTTATCCAAACACCTTACTGACACAGGCTGTGAGGTAGTATGTATGTATGTATGTATGTATAGGTCCATTATGTTTTCTTATTTTAAACAGTGTAGATGAGTTTATTAGGCCAGTTGTAGTGCCAAATACTAATCTTTCAAGTAATCTTCCGGGTTATAATTTATGATAATTAAACATAATTAATTAGCATATATCAATAGATATATAGGTAAATAGGTAGATAGACGAACGATTTACTTGTGATTAAAATATTTAAATACAGGTTTATGTATTTGAATGCATTTTAGATGTTATCACTTTTCTATTTAATATATTATGAAGTGAACTTCACCTATAAATGTTATTTGAGAGGGAAAACTTTTTTATTGCACATTTTGTGTGATAGCCATTAACAAAATAACAATAAACTTGTCAATGCACACGCTTTTGAAATGAATATACAATATATAAAATATTTACTGGAATGAAAAATAAAACTTAACACTTTTTTCCTATCCTGGCCACAGATTTCTGCGACAGCGACGAAGACAGCGACGAGGACGACAAAGACGGTCAGATGAAGGAAGGGCCAGACTCCAGCAAGATCTCCACCACCACCGAGGACGGCAAGGAGCACGACGCTGCGCTTAGCAAAGGCAACCTGTTCAGCGACGAGGACTCTGCGGCGCGTCTGCGGACTGAAAAAAGTAGGGCCGACTCGCGCCAGAGTCCTGTCACGGTCATCTCCAGCACCACGCGCTCTGCGGAAGACCTCAAGAGTCCGACACGCGAGCAAAGCAAAGCTGATGAGCCGCGGCCTATGAGCAAGGACAACTACATGCCACTGACCGTGCAGACGGACGGTGGCGCGCACTTAAATCAAAGCCCCTTGCACAATTTCGGATTCCCGCCGGGCCTGGCCGGCCAGCAGTTCTTCAACCACCTGGGCGGCGCCCACCCTTTCCTTTTGCACCCCGGCCAGTTCAACATGGGAGGCGCCTTTTCCAACATGGCCGCGGGAATGGGTCCGTTGCTGGCGGCCGTATCCTCCGGAGGGGTCAGCACCATGGACACGGCCAGCATGGCGTCACCGTCGCAAAGCTTGACGGGAGCTCCGGGACTGCCTTTCCATCTGCAGCAGCACGTCTTAGCGTCGCAGGTAAGCGCGCTCAGACTTGCTGACCACTCTAGTTCTTTACGCGCAGGCTATAAACACAGTCAACTGGGCGATGTGATTACCAGTCGCTGAGTCTGATATCTCAAGGTGTGACCATAGTTTTAAGTGTATCTTTTAATAGTCATGTTTGTCAGGAGTACGAAGTACATGTGTTCAGAGCAACGCATACATTATGTCAATGTACCAAGGTGCTGCGTTTTAGTAAAGTATATTACTATTACTGCTTTGTTATTAAAAACATTGCATTATACAGAGCTGTCATTTTTTTTAACAGGCTGTGATTTGATCAGATGTTGGCGATTTGGGAATTGTAATTAACTGTAGGCTACAGCTTAATACTATGTAAGATGGTGTATGCCACGTTGTTTTTAAATTTCACATTTAAAACATCTTAGCAGTTACTTCTAAGGCATATAGGTACAGTGCAGGCCTGTAGCTTTGAATATAAATGATTACACTGTATCAGTTGGTTACACATAAATGAAATGTGTTCCAAAGTCAATACCATTCATCCTAAAAAAGGCCTAAAACGTAAAGCTGCTGTGCTTATGTGAAATATCTGGTTCTTTGAATTATGGATAGAACATGAAAGGGTAACAAAAATTAGTAATCAAATGTAATCATTTTATATCTCCACAAATGTAGTCAATCTACCAAGACATGTTTAGTAGCTAAAGTTTAATGCTTTCGTTTAGGAGCTAGGACGCCAATAAAAAAAAAGATTATTTGGACAAAGACTTCCATTACTTGTTAGCAACACTAGCCTCGAAACTCTAGTGCAGCACTGAAGCAAACTTCAGAATAGCTAATCGACCACTTACTATTACCAATGTGCACTTTGCTTGCTGGTTTACTTACAAACGCCTCAGAGTTTTCTGGTTGGTTCGTCCAAAGCTCCCTCTCACCATCATTTTCTCTACCCAGGGCTTGGCAATGTCCCCCTTCGGAGGCCTCTTTCCCTACCCCTACACATACATGGCAGCTGCTGCGGCCGCCTCGTCCGCGGCCTCCTCCTCGGTTCACCGCCACCCGTTCCTGAACGCAGTGCGCCCGCGCCTCCGGTACAGTCCGTACTCCCTGCCTGGCGTGCCGGATAGCACCCTGCTGACCACCGCAGTGCCGCCCGTGGGGGGCGGCGCTATCGACCTGAAAGCGGATGGCATGGCCTCGAGCCCCGCGTCGGCCACGCTGGACTCCACCTCGGAGGTGACCAGCCGCTCGTCCACCATGTCCTCGGGCTCAGTGTCGCTGTCGCCCAAAACGGCGCACGAGAAGGACTCGAGCAGCGAGCTGCAGAGCATCCAGCGCCTAGTCAGCGGACTCGACTCTAAGCAGGAGAGAGCGCGGAGCGTGTCCCCGTGAGGGCAGGTTTCCCAGTGACCACGGCGTACAGACACTGCATACGGATTGTGTACGACGATGCCCTTCTAGCGAAAGCGGGTTTACAATACGGACCTGTATTGGGGAGAAAAACAACAGACAAACAAAAAAGTTAGATTTTCAAATGCACTTTGGTAAAATACACAAAACAAAACCGTTTACTTTGTATGTCTCCTTATTTTGTTGTTAAATTACACACAACGAGGAATTTCCCCCATTCTCCCTCCTTATTTGAATAGGCTACCACAGAAGTATTGAAAATGAACAGCTTGGCCAAGGATGTCAGATGGAGCTGCTGCTGTCCTATGTTTCATGTCAATTTGCTGGGGTGACAGTGGATTACTTTATTATGCACTCTCCATAGAGTCTTAGTTTATTGGATATTTCTTTGTCTTATAAGGACTGCTGTGTTTTGAAATTGTAGTTCTTACCGATTTTGGGAGCCTGTTGTTCCTGCCGGCGGTTTGCATGTCATAAGACCACCTCACGACTGTCGGGTTAGTCCTGCCTGGGTTTTTATCGTTTATTTGGGATCACCAAATACATACTAACTAAAAATAGTAATAACAACAAATTCAATCAACACGATACAGCGCTTACAATATTGCACAGCTGGTTTATTTGGGCTTCATTGGAAAGCTCATTGTTATAGTTGCAAGTAAATCTTGCAAAAAAAAGAACGTTTTCGCCATGTTCTAAGAAGTCCAAAAGTTGCCTCAATCAGTGAGAAAAACACATTCAGCCCATTCATACTGTAGGTTACCACGGTACAAGAAACCGCACCACAGAGTCCAGCATTGAGATAAATCGGGAAAAGGGAAATCGAATCACGACGGACATTGTTTTAATGACTATAATGTAAATAGTGACATATACTGTAGCTACAAAATATTTATGTAATTATTTCATATGGATATTGCGTGTAAATATAATGGAGTTTGTTTCTTCATTGGGGGAGTTGTCCTTAATTTATTGTTGATATACCTGTGTAAAAATAGTTTGTGAGGTATTAGCCTTGTTTATGACATTTCTCATTTACGTCCCTCTGACTATGGATTGTAATGTACCCCCCTGAAAGTATACCCGCACTGCTAGGTTTTCTAGCGGACACAATCATGTGCCATCGTTCCTTTTACTGTTGTCTGTGTTTTAAGTGGTTATGTTCAAATGAATTAAAGGCGACAGCACATTGCACCAGTGGCGTCGAACTCGTCAGGAATTTCTTTTTCTTCGTTTTTTAAACAATGGTCAAAAAAGCTCTTGTGCTCAATTGGCATTGTCTTGTGGTATATGTAGTTAGCAATTAATTGAGTTTATATATAGGTACACATTAATCTGGTATCTCTTAATATATAGCCTATGTACAAAGATTTAATAGCAAGTCAATTTGGAGCATCTTGAATATCTTTGAAATTTTTATGCCAAATCTAAAGTATGTCATAAAGTAAAACAGTTGTTTGCGTCACAGTGATATGATTTTAGTTATTGTATTTCATTTGGAATGATTTGCGTCAGCAATGTTTTCCTCATATTTTTATTATCTAACACTGCTCCAAGCACTGAAACAATTTCTTCAAAATTTCGTCACCGGACCATGATAACTCAAAAACAAGCGTTAAGTGTTAAAATGGTTCATTGCACGTTTCATCTTAGGCTTTTTATGTTTCCATAAAAAACGTTTGTCAAAAAGATATATATAGCACCAAAATATTGCACTATTATTACAGAACTCTTGTTGGTAAAATATTTTTTTTGCTAAGAGTTCACGAAGGTGTAGCTTGCAATCAAAGGAAGATACAAAGTAATAAATATGTTTACGAGTTAACAAGAAAATCAGGTTAAATATTTGTTGTAAATTATTTATTTTTGTTTGTTTTGTCTACAAATAATTCAAAAATCCACTAAAATGACAATTATGCAGTTACATGTCATTCACACTTTAGAAAGCAGCATTCTAGACGTCTGGTCGTTCTCTGGTTTTCAATGGCCAATCATATCTAAAAGAAAATCTCTGTTAGGAACCCAGAGGATGTCTACAAAATCTGTTTAAGATCACCTCTGGACAAAAAAGAGAGGGAGGGGAAGCATCTCACTGCTCGACCTGTAATAACAGGAATTCTTTCCTGGGCATTAAGCTGTATGGAGCCAGTGGGTGAGCTTTATGAGGGCCACTGTGGAACCAGTAAGCTACACGGAACGTTTATGTGGATCGGTGTGAACCTGAAAGAATGTAAAATAAACAAACAAATGGATAAATAAATAACGTGATTGCTCACTCTGAGTTGCCCTAAAGACACAGGTTTATCATGCCCGTATCTTTATTTGTATATAGTACGGTTAATGAGTAACGAGAATGGCGCTAGAGAATAGGAGTAAACGCAAAGCGAACTATCTCAATTGCTCCTTCTATTGCTCACCTGGCGCCTTCGATATCTTACCTGATTTTATTACTCGGCAGGCGACGGTACGTCTGCAAAAATGTTGGAGGGGAGTTTTCCTGCTGAGGTCAGCTGCTTATCGCCACCCAGCGGCTACAGGGCAAAGTACACGTCAAAGAGCAACGAGATTACTTACACGGGCTCGCGATACAGTTGGGATGAAGTGGGTTGCAGCTATATTTGTTCAGCTCAGTGCAGCTAAGCAAAGTTCGATGGATTTGTACTTGTTGTCTGTTTGTTATTCCTAAACTACTTTTCCTCAAATAGCTTAGGACTATATATATGAGGAAGAGAATCTGCATTTCGTATTTCACGAGATTACGAGATTTCAGTCATTTACGTTTATTTTGATTTCCCTTTGTGTTCAGTTCCGTTTGGATCTGTTGGTGATCACTTCGACTGCTTTACGTCCAGGATTTTAAAGAAAAAAAAACAGCTCTAGCTAACATGTGCTATCAGATATATAGGTACATTTTACGTTATTTTCTTTACGTTATTTAAGTTATTTTCTTGTTTCTTTTATTTTTTTGTCTATAGGACACCTTTCCCTGAAGCAGTTTCAATAAAGTAAACATTTAGTTTCTTGATTTAATTTCCCCGCCAGTGCTGTTAGACAAAGAAATCAAATGTGGAAATTTTATGAATATTAGGCAAGTTATTATGTGGTATGATTACGTGTAGTGGCTAGTTAATTTTATTGTCGCCCTACACAGCACGTTTATCAGTAAAACATCTACCTCAGCCTAATGCGATGAGATGAGTGACTTTGTTTTCACCCGGATACTTTATAACTGTCAAACAATATTTGCGTGCCCTAAAAATATAAATGTCTTAACCTGTGTTTGAGCTTGGATGCAACCTGCCAATCATAACTTGTAGCGCGGTTGTGGAAAGTGTTCATAGTATTTAAAAAGAATTACAACCATTATGGTAAGTGTAGTCCTAAAATAAAAGCTGTGCTTAAAACCTATTTGCTAAAAAACC
Source organism: Salminus brasiliensis (assembly GCF_030463535.1). Classification (NCBI taxonomy): domain Eukaryota; kingdom Metazoa; phylum Chordata; class Actinopteri; order Characiformes; family Bryconidae; genus Salminus; species Salminus brasiliensis. The sequence continues at coordinate 16,666,200 of NC_132878.1, forward strand.
TATTGATTCTTGTGCATATGAAACTAGTAAGAAAGAATAAAAACTATGTGTTTCCTACGTTTTGTAAAGACGTGGGCCGTTCCATATTCCCTCAATACAGAAACAACTGAATTAGATAAATACACCACCACTGAGGCAATAATACATCACGTGTGTATAGAGCTTTTGTCCAGTACGTGTTTCAGATCATCGTATCATGACATTATGATAAAATGATCGTTAGATACGAATTACATCAACCAGACAAATTAGCTGCTTTGTCACGGTGCTACGTGTTTGGAATCGTATCATCATGACCAGCGATCAGAGTGTACAAGTGCTTTATGATACTGTAATAGCTCTCCCAAAGTCATTCGGTATGAGACATCCCGTATAGACAGGACTGAGGTCAAAGATCCATTTAGAAATAGCCACAGACCTGTTGCATTCACTGATAGGCTGCTAAAGAGTGTCTGACGATCAGTTTCACACCATAAATTTTCAATTAGGATAGCTCTTCACCTTTAGGCTAATTCCTAAGTGGTTAAAGGGTTATGCATAATACATGACGCGTCACCATACAGTGAGATAGAGACTCAGTTAGCATATTGACTGCTATTGTTTGTCGTAAATAACAATAATAATATAAACAATAATATTTATTATTATTATTATTATTATTATTATTATTATTATTATTATTATTATCATGATAAACTACTATAACTACTATAGTACTAAGAATGTAGAACTACAGTGGGACTGTATATGTGTGTGTGTGTGTGTGTGTGTGTGTGTGTTTTACTCGTTTTTTTTATGGCGTATGAACCACCACTCCAAAATGACTTAATTAGGGCAATGTTTTGGATCAGGTTAGGGTTAGATCTATTACACCACGTTTTTACACATTCAGTTTTAGTCCATGTGCTAAATGTCATACAAAGGATCCACACATTGTAGCTGTAGACAGAAAAATGTGCCAAACTGTGCCTGAACATTGCCTTCAGTCTTCAGGTTGTGTACTTGTTGCCTATCCCCAATACACCGTACCGTGACTCCAAGCGTTGTATTTTTTACTTAACTGGCCTTGTAGTTTTATTTTATTTTATTTTTTTAGAAGAAAAGGGCCATGAAATGGTATAACTATGCACCGTTTTCCTGTGACCGCGAATGTTAGTGTCGTGTAGTTTAAGGCACACACTTGGACCTTAAGGATCATGTTGTACGTTTGAGGGCAACAAAAAGGAATACAAATGTACATTTATAACACTATTTTAATCTGTGTGTAATTGATACTGTGTAGTGCACATGAAGGTTAGGTTGTTACTGTGTTAGTATTTAAATATTTACTAAAGTCTTTCCTTGGCCAAATGCGCTTTTACCTCTGCGCGCACGCACGCACGCACGCACACACACACAGGCACACACGCAGCTGTGTTTCCATGTGGTTAGCGCGTCATCTAGTGGCGTCTGCAGAGAAGCTGTCGTGTTTTCTGGAAAGAATATGGTGTAAAGCTAAATGTGTGTATAATGTGTATTGTGTAAAACTTTGTTTTCTGGCAATTATATTTTTTGACCCACTGAAAAGTCTGAATTGTATGCATTTACATAGGCTGTAGTACACACACAAAACTTGTTTATACTGGTCATCATGCTATATAGCTGCTATTAATGACTCATGGACGGTGCTCAAGTAAATATGATTCATCTCTACCTATTCATCTTTCATCGTCAAAATCAACCCATATGTCAAAACACGTGATGGTGACACCAACGCCCCTGCTTGCGGCAAAACAACAATTGCTCCAACAGGTTATCTCTCCTCCCAGCGATCCTTAAACAAAAGCAAAACAAGGTTGTTATGTGGTATTCACAGTAGGCAAGCTTCAATTTTTGGCATCTGATAAAATGGATCTGTAAACAAAAATGAATTTATAACCCAAAGGCTTCCTTGAAAATATCACTTATGACTTTTATGAAAACAACATTGGTTGTGACAGTGCCTATAAAAAGTATTCGCCCCTTTGAAAGTTTTTGAACATTCTTTGGAGTACAGTTCAGTTAAAAGTAAAAGAATATGACACATGTGTAAGTCTGCCTAGAGCAGGTCATCCTCACAAACTGATTGACCTTACAAGAAGGAGACTAGTGAGGGAGGCCACCAAGACACCTATGAGAACTCTGGAAGAGTTTAAATATTTAGCATCTGAGATGGGAGAGACTCTGCATACAACAGTTGTTGCCTTCACTAGTCAAAGCTTTATGGGAGAGCTTTATATGAGAATTAAATCTTGATTACAATTCGCCCAAAGGCATGTGGGAGACTTCAAGGTCACCAATGAAACCCAAATGGAGCAATTCAGCCATCAGACTAGATGCAATGTTTGTCAGACACCAAACACTGAACATCAACACAAACACACCACTCTCTCTATGAAGCATGGTGTGGTGATGCATCTCTCAAATGGTGAATAGTAAACAGAATGCAGCAACATATCAGAAAATTATGGGGGGAAATCTGACAGAGCTTGTGCAGTTTTGCAAAGAGAAATGGAATAAAATTGGATCCACACAGATTTAGTGCTATAATTGTGGCCAATGATACATTAAATACTGACTTGAGTAAACATTCTTTATGTAAAAGTTCAAACTAAAAGTTAGTAGTTAGTACTGATGTTGGATGATTAGGTCATAATAGCACCTTAAAATTATTCAATGGTGATTCTTTACTTCCGAGAATACAGATCAGTTCCCCAGCAGTGGTTGCACCTTAAAGGAATAGTTTGGTGAAAAAGCAAATATGACTTTTCACTTATAGTAGCCGGATTTACCAATTAGAAGGTGTGTCTGGATTCTTTTGGACGTGTCTGGATTCTTTTGGACATATAGATTTTAAACTAGCTTTTATTTGATTTAAAATAATATGTTGAGATTATTGATTATTGAGATTGTAAGATGGTCATGAGATGTTAGGGTCTTGCACAAACTTACACAAGACTGAATTTAAAGAATGTGAAGATACTCTTAACAAATGACATCATCAAGCATCAAGATGCACTTCAAAACACATGCATGCAAAAGCAATGAATAATGTATTTATATATTTTTATTTTAAATAAAAGTAGTAATTGAACTATACGACACCATATTCACAAGTGTGAATGAAATGTGTTTTGTGTATAGCACTAATATGAAGTATTATGTATAACAGAGGGACTTTAAAGGTAATTTTAGGTCATTTAGTTAATACTGACATAACCTGTTCATTAGTTAATTTAAAAAATAAGAGATGTTGTTTACATTCTGTAAATATTGTATCCATTGCTTGACCAGGCCCCCATGGAGATAGCCTTCAAATTATGTTAAAATGTGAAATGTGTTTCTGCCCTGGTGTTGCCCTGACCTGCCTCTCCACCCCCCTGAAATCAGACTTCAAAGCTAAGCAGTGACATTAACATGTTTTGGTACCTCTTTTCAAAATGTATGTTACTGTGACTAAAACATGAACTGATTTCCAAAAAGCTTAAAAAAAATAAATAAATAAATAAAAAAGTTAAAGAGCACATGTTTATTTCATATTTGTATTAAAGTTTCTTTATGTAATATTTTAAGCCCACTTGTCCTTCCAAAAGGTTTTAGTTCTTCAAGATTCTTGGGCAATCTTACATGTATTCTCTATCTCATGAGGTCTATCACAGATTTTTGATGATGTTTAGGTTGGGAGACTGTAAGGGCTACAACAAAAGATTCAGCTTGGACCTCTTGAGGTAGTCCATTATGGATGTTTGCTCCCACAGTTTTTGGAGTTTTATTCAATTTAGTCCATTTCTCACTTAACCAGTTTTTTTCATGAAATTCTACATCCTTTTTTCTCCAAACATACCTTTTGTTAATTTTAAAAATAATTCCACAGGCTTTTGTTCAGTTTTTGATGTTCTTATAAAACCACTGATGCTGGACATTGTGGTGAGAAAGCAATCGTTTTCTAATTTGGCAGCATTGAACCACCATGTCAGAGTCTGCTAAACCTTCATGAGTTTTGATTTGTCTTTCTAACCATTCTATGAGTAGAAATTTTGTTTTAAGGAAATAGCTACCTGGAAAACCTTATCTTCTTACAGACTACTCCTACTTTGAGGGCATCATTCAAACTATATGGACAAACATATTGGGACACACGGGTATGCATTGTTAACAAGTGTTTCACAAAATCTTGCATGTGGTGCAGTGTCTCTACTGTCCAGGGAATGCTTTCTACTAGATTTTGAAGCATTGAGGTGATCATTTGATTGCATTCAGCCACATAAGCATTAGTAAGGTCAGTATGGTTGTTTTCTTACCATTCCAAAAGTATTAAGCGGAGAACCATCAATCCAATGAACACAGTTCCACTGTTCCACAACTCAATGTTTTATACACCTCTAGCCCACATCTGGCATTAGGCATGGGGCCAAGGGGTACGTGTTTATTTGCTCCAGAGTTCTACGCTAATGACAATGTTACTCTACAGGGATTAGACAATGCGTGTCAGTAATGGGTGCAACTTAAAGTAGCTGAAAGCATTAATTAGAAGAGGTGTCCACAAACATTCTGACACGCCTTGCTGTATTTTCATTTTCTGAATCCTAGGCAGCTGCTTAGCGGAGCTCATGGTTGCTGATTGCTGGAACATGAGTCAGTTACAAAGCTTTGAAATTTGTATCATCTGATCTTTCCAATGCCAAAAATGACCAGGGATACCCATACATTTGCATTGCATTTTTCACTCCAATTTTAGATAGCCAACTATCCAAACCACTTGTTAGTACTTTCACATGTCATGCTCCCAACACTGGGAGGGTGATGACTTCCTTTGACACATGCACAACCAGCCACCACTTCTTTTCAAACTGCCACTGATGCAATTGGTCGTCAGGTAGTGATGCACTTGAAGAAAAGCTCTGATGCATAACACACACTAACAGATGGCAATGCCAGCCAGCATCACATTGAAGTGATGTGGGGAGAGAAAGAGACATCCACCCACTCAGAGTAAGGCAAATTGTGCTTAAATGGGCTCAGGCTACCTGATTATTCAGACCAATAATCCTGAAGTCAAAGTGGCAGAGCATTAGTCTGCTGGACCACTTGCAGCCCCACACCACTGTATTATTAACATTAGCATGCTTACTGTTTATGGTCTGTGTTAACAAATGCATCACAGTTTACCTTTCCTGTACACACATACAAATCAAAACAAGTAAGTTTACATAAAACATGTAAATGTATATTTTAAAGACAAAATTAATTTCTGAACGATAAGGCTGTGCTGTTGTAACATGGGTAAACATTCACATAAAAAAAACTATTCGGATAGATTAAAGTTCATTTTTTGCTTCCTCTACACATAATTGCCAATAATTATGAAAAGAAAACAGGTTTTTAGAAAATACATATCTGTACATACTCTTAGCAAAATATTTGTTAATGCACCTTTGGCAGCAATTACAGCTTCATGACATCTTGAGAAGGAAGCTACAAGCTTTGCACACTTGTCTCTAGACTTTTCTGCCTATTCCTCTTCACATACCCTTACAAGCTCTATGATCGCTACACAGCCATTTACAGCACCTTCCATAGATGTTCAATTGGATTTAGGTCTGGGCAGTGGCTGGGCACTCATATCCATTCACAGGTGTTCTCTGAAGCCACTCTTTAGTTTTTTTGGTTGATCCAAAGCTGTGTGCTTTGGATCATTGTCTTGTTGCAAAGAAAACCTTCACCCCAGTCTGAGCACACTCATCTTTCCCATCAGGACTAGTCGCCCGGTCCCACTGCTAAAAAAAACATCCCCACAGAATGATGCTGCCACCGCCATGCTTCACTGTAGGGATAGCATTAGCCAAGTGATGAGTGATGCCTGGTTTTCACCAGATGTGACACTTGTTTTTCAGTTCAAAAAGTTCAATTTTAGAAATTGTTTTCTAAAAGCAAACATTTTTGTTGTAATGTACTGCAAAGTCAAACAATGCTATATTGTGTGCTATATTGTAAATGCTATAAACGTAGCATTATCAACCTGGGATGATTGTTCTGCAAAAGCATATGTGTAGAACTGGAATGTAGAAGTGCAGTTCTGGAGAGCATATGCCACCACAGTTTGGTGATTTCTCTGCTCAAATCTGCCTGGCCAACTAATTACTAGGCTTAGTCGTTGGACTAGCTTCATTTTTCACAAGGAAACTGTGTTCAAATTGATTCCTCATAAAATATGGACTACTACAAAACTATGCACCATAGTATAGACAAAAATCTAGATTAATTACACACTAGACTTATAATAGAGCATTCTTTGAAGACACTTCTTTGTTCTCCTGGCTTTGTGCTTTCTGTCAGTGTCTGTTGGAAGCTAATTTTGAGCAATTTAAAACAAGTTTTCTTTAAGGACCTTAGACTGAATTGTCCTTAGCAATAATTTTGAACAAAGAATTTAAATACAATGGTACATCAGTGTTTAGGCAATGTATTTGGTACACAAGCGATTAGCTTAAGCAAAGAGAATGAGAATGACCATAACTCCCACTTGCAAAGCCATACAGCATTTGTAAACTACACCGTATACTGTTGACTCAAAGTGATGTGATTCTGATTTTACAGTTAGTGAATATGCAGAAAAAGATAGTTTGTGTTGAATTATTTGCACATGGCTATATTTGACCACATACATACATACATTTAAATGTTCCATTCATTTTCTATTTAATAAAGATTATTTAAGCTTTTTATTAACTTTTTCTAAATAATAAGATATATATTTTTTTGCTTTACATCAATAACAAAAATATCCTTACAGTAAGTGTTGTTTTTTTTAACTGCACATAGGTTTTAAGTGTTATTGGATATTAACGGAATAATGAAAAGAAATGCATGTTTTACTGGCTGTTGAAAAGATCTGTCTTTTTCTCTAGTGACAAAAAAAATCCTGCTGAGGAAAGGTGTGGTCTGCTAGAACATACATGTAACCTGTAACATAGAGAATGATTATCAGTTAATTCATAACTATGTGTTGGAGCAAATGATTTTTTTCTTAATGCAGTAAACATATTGTGTGTGTATGTGTATGTGTCCTTACAAACACAAAAAACTTTCCAAACCTCTGATTTTGTTACAGATGAACTACATAAAGGATATATACAATAAACAGAATGTGCCAGTTTTCAATTTTTGTTGTTTAGGAACGTCATGATGGGGTTAGAAAGGAATAACAGAAACAAACTTGCAGGCAAAAGATTCTCCACAAGGGGGGGCTATTACAATTATATGTTTATATAGCATGTGTATTACTCAAAAGGTAGTTTTCAATATTATCACACAGGATTGGTGACATTTTGATGTGATGTTTATTTGTACATTTAAGTCATTAACAACAGTATTTCTATTTTCTCTTTTTGGGGTTATTACTTGGAATGGTAATGTTGCAAAATGTCATTTGTTTGGTGTCAAAACTCATAGTTACATTGAATTTAATGTGTTGATGTTCCTACACTCTTATTCAAGAAAAGAAAGAAATAACTGAAGGATCCTGTCTCTATTCTGTCCCCACATCCCAAGCATACATATATGAACCATATGTCCTAAACCTATTTATTTCCCCCAAATACATTACAATACAAATACCTTCTTGACAAGCAGCATGCAATTGGACGCCTCAACTCAGTCTGCCTATGATACACAATTGTGAGAGTAAAATAAACACTGCATCAATCTTACTAGATTTGGCTCAACAATTTGGACAATACCAGATGAAAACCACAAACTTAATCTAATCAAAATAATCTAGTGAGAATATTTATAGTCTGTATTTCTATCTGGCACTAACCCTGAAATACTGATGATTTTTATTGGCTCTTTGCTTTGGGTTGTTGTCATGGTGGACATCACTGCCAGATGAGGTAGAGTTTGCAGTGATGAGAGCCAGTCTAAACACAATTCAAACACAGTCTAAACTAAATATTACTTTACTGGAAGCTGATTTGTAAACATAATTTTACAAAACACAAAACTCCCATTTGAAACCCAAGATGGATCAGATTGTTATACTATGACAATAGGATAGATAATGGAATATGGGCAATATGTTGGTCATTTAATAGTTACAGTAATCTATTATGAAGAACTTGGTCATTAATGTAACTTTGAGAGTAACAGGAAACAACAATAAACCGCTTAAAGGCATTACTGAACAGATATTATGAATGGTTAGGCTAAGACTGGACAAATGAATCACTTGTCCTATTAGTCAATAAAAGTGAGTAAGTAGGTAAAGCTGATTGAAAGAGTTAAAAACTAAAAAAATGAAATTAAGGACTGAAATGCAGCTCATTACAACGTCAAAAAAAGAAATACTTTGTAGTACCACAAGATGGAGACACTTGACCACTGACAGGTCAGTAGGTCGCTTTACTAAAGCTCTCAATTCATTTTCAAATCTTCAACAAATTTCATTTTGTTTTGCCTGAATGCCTTAACAAAAATTCATAAATGTAATCTGTGTTGCACCACAGTTATCAGATACCTTTTAAAGGTTTATAAATTTTTTTACAAAAATCACATACCTCTGTCAGCATGTATTGTTTCTATTTTATAAATATATTTGCTAGAACTTTCCAATGGTTAGAAAGCTGAGGGGTGAAGATTAATTGAAAAATGTGAGTAAGGAAAGGTGAAATAAAACTTTGCATAATATACATATAATACATTTACAATAATATAATATATAATAAAGCATAACATATACAATTATAATGTATTGTGAATAACAGGGATGGTCTTGTTTAACACTGAGAATCATGAAGAATTTGTATAAAATCTTTAGACATACACTGGTCACACTAATCAAAGTGGATAGGATAAGGGCGCAATATGGGGGGCACCATCTAATGTAAGATTAAAAAGTAACATTTTATTTTTTTTTATGTAGAAAATACAATGTTCTGTCATTTGTTCTGTAATTCATCCAACAATTGGATGAATGTTTTTCAAGATTAACCCTGAAGAACTATAAAAGTAACTTTGTTCATATATATTTATTGAGTTGTGTGTGTCACATATTCATATATAATTTTAATCTCCTTCTTGGCGCTTTACAGCTTCCACACTGTGGGGTTAGTTTAAATGCAATGGTACAACTAAGTCACCAAATGAACAAAGAGAGCACTCAATATCCTTTCCATGAGAAAAGTATTTACTCACCTGCCTTGAGTGACATCCCATTCTTAATCCATACAGTTTAATATGATGCCCTGCCACCCTTTGCAACTATAACAGCTTCAACTCTTCTGGTAGTCTTCTAGTACGGTGTGCTTGTGGGAATGTTTGACCAATCCTTCAGAAGTGCATTTGTGAGGTCAAAAGGACTGACTTGCAGTCTCCACTCTAATTCATCACAATGGTGGTTGAGGTTAATTTCTTTTTGGCTTGAGGTCAGGACTCTGTGCCGGCCAGTCAAGTTCTTTTACACCAAACCCATCCATGTTTTAATGGACCTTGCTTTGTGCACTGGTGCGCAGTCATGTTGAAACAGGAAGGGCTATCCCCAAACTGTTCTTGCAAAGTTGGGAGCATGAAAATGACCAAAATCTATTGGTTTGCTGAAGCATTAACTGGAACTAAGGGGCCAAACCCAACTCCAAACCCAGACTCGTCCATCGGATTACCAGACAGAGAAGAGGGATTCCTCACTCCAGAGAACATGTATGCACTGCTCTAGAGTCCAGTTGTGGCGTGCTTTACACCACTGCATCCGACACTTTGCTTTGTGCTTGGTGACGTGGATGCAGCTGCTCGGCCATGGAAACCCATTCCACGAAGCTCGCTATGTACTGTTTTTGAGCTAATCTGAAGGCCTCATGACGTATATAGGTCTGTAGCGATTGATTCTGCAGTTCTGAAATTGAAGTTGGCTACCTCTAAGCACAACACACCCTTAGCATCAGCTGACCCCGCTCTGTCATTTTACATGGCCTGAGTCGCTGTTGTTACTAATTGCTTCCACTTTGTTATAATACCACCCACAGTCGACTGTGGAATATTTAGCAGTGAGGAAATTTCACAACTGCACAGGTAGCATCCTATCACAGCACCACGCTGGAATTTACTGAGCTCCTGAGAGTGACCCATTCTTTTACTAATGTCTGTAGAAGTAGTCTGCATGCATAGGTGCTTGGTTGGTTTTATACACCTGTGCCCATGGCACTGAATTCAATTATTTGGATGGGTGAGTGAATACTTTTGGCAATATAGTGTATGTAGCCTGGGAAGCTGAAAGCTATTTGTTAGACTGTTACAACTAGACAGTCTAGTAAAAGTCTAGAAGTAAAGTAAAAGTCTGTAAAAAAAAAAAAAAAAGACTGTAAAACAAAAAGTTGTTTCTCACAGTTTCAGAGAAATATTGAAATTGGTGTATGAGTAACTCCAAGAATGTCCAGAAGTCACTCATAAGGATGCTTTCAACCAATTTCTCACAGTAAATTAGCTTCAAAACCACCACTGCAATGATAAAATAGAAATAGTGAGTGAGAGACATCTAGAGTAATGCAATGAAGTTCAGAGCAGCTTGACCCACCAGGACAGGTGAGGCAGACAGCACACAGATCCCACTGCTTTCATGGACCACCCCTGCCTAAAACCCACCACCCTTCACACACAGTAGTGACCCCAGACCACTGGAGAAACCACATATTGCAGAGACCTTCTCATCACTGCTTTCAGAACCAACAAAGCCCTCATTCTTTATAATCTAAATACATTCTTGAGGTTACTGTCTCTTCAGAAGATGGAGGAATGGAAACTTTACCCTACTTTAAACAAGGAGATGACTGAGCCACACAAATTGCTACACATTGAGAAACACTGAGAATTTTGAGACTATGTACTTCATTTAGGATTGATACTATGATTTTTGTGAGTTTAAATGTGAAGGAAGATGAACATAATTTATTGTATGTAGTGTCCAACAAGAATTTTAGATTGAAGCATTTGCTTGGTCATTAGCTTTGGGGTGTAGACCGATTGCACAGTTTATCAGGTGCTCTCATTTGCTCTAAGAGCATGGTGCTAAGGTGCAAACCTGAGAAGAGGTTTGTAAGTTATAGGGGCTTAGTAGAGAGTTCTTGAGTGAGAATTTTGTGTTGTTCTTGAGTGATTGTGTGAGAATATTCCAATTTAGGAACAGTAGAGGGCACCACAACACAGCAATGCAGATATGAATTGACCATTCATCGGTGATGGTTTAAATAATATTTTAATCTACAATTAATAGCAGAACTGATTGGCTTCTACATCTTGACATTAATTTATCCCACATTCCTGATCACCATCTCCACAAACAAAATGTTTGGATGCTGCAATCCAGAGTATGTGCTGGATATCACATCAGCACATGCAGAACATGTTCTGGCTCTTTAATGACTATGACCTCTGAGCACTTGAATGCTATATAAGCCTTGCAGTTGTTCATGTGTGTGCATGTGCATGTCTGGCATGTGTGTGTGTGTGTGTGGGGGGGGGGGGGGGGGGGGCATTTGATGAACCCACTGGTGGAAGGCTTGTGGAAGTGAACGGAAAAAAAGCAAAGGACCAGGGAAGCGGAATGTTGGTCCAGTGTGTGATGTGATTGTTAGCAGAAATGTGTCAGCCCAGGCCCACCAACCCCAGAGCCCTGGGCCCCAGACAGGCTGTGGAGTTGTGAGTGAGGCGTGAGGTGTGGGGGACGACGCTGCTGAGCGGTGCGCTCTAGTAAGGCCCCAGATACCTTATCGGCCCAGCCTTTAGTGGAACAAGCAAACGGAGGATGGGCTGTGGTGGGAGCCCCAGTGGATGGCCATGTGTGGCCATGTCAGATCCTAAGAACCTGGAGACCTGGAGGTCTAGCCACTTTGATATGCTCCTCTGGGCTCATATTCATGGTATATCTTCACATCTTCCAAGATTCAATTTATACCCACCCTTCATCTTCATCTATTGAGTCACGTTCATAAAACAAAAAAAGCATAGCCAAGATCCTAGATCATATCCCATGGCTCTCTGCATTAGAAACATCATCTCTCATTTTGTGTAAGATATATTGAGTGCTTGGTGTTCTTCCCATCACCACTGATTCAGAATAGGTTTGAGATAATGAACAGGAGAGCAGGACAGACTCCTCTTGATGCAGGACCATACATGAAAAATCCTGAAGCCACCTCCAACACCTGCTCAGATCTGGAAAGCAGACTGGACTCCTAATGGTTCAGCCATTCATCACCCATGGGAATGCCACACACACATGCACATACTTAAAAAAAAAACTTGCATATCTGAAAGCATATTATTGTTGAGGTGCAAAGAAATATGTATGTGTATGTGTGTTACAGTAGAGTGAAGACTATTATCCAGACTATTTCAAAGTTATGTGCAAGGAATGACAGATCTCATTGAAACTTCACCAGTGGTAGGTCTCGTTGGCCTGTTTTAGATTTTTTGGCTCACACTGCTTTCTTCCTTTTTGGCAGCAAATCTGGGCAGTGCTTAAGAAAGTTAATATGTGCACCATGCAGTTCACATCCAGCTGCCACCTTAACCCACTGTGATTACACAAGCATCTGCAACCCTCAAAGTGCCCACCTTCGTGATCAGCCTTCACATCCTAGTCTTGTCAGCAAGTCAGAAGTAGCAACTTCCATTCCATCATGCCTCCATGGGCAGTTGCTAAGTTTATATTTGTTCCAGTGTTGTTTCATCATCTCAGCCCTTACCACAATTTCCAGGTAATCGCAGCTACATTTGGAGGGCAGAGGCAGATACTTTCATTTGTATTTCAGTTAAACGATTCACATGTCTTCAGAGTCGCTGCCTTTTAAACACTGTCAATGCATCAATGATAACACAAAAATGCTAAATTATTTAAGTGTGTATCAATTCATATACTTATAAGGCTATAGCTGTTATATATGCTGATGGTAAGCACAAAAAGACTAATTGTTACAAAAATATCTATAGAATAAGAAAAAACATTAAGTTTATGCAAATCATTCTCCTGAAAGTTCCAGAATTACATTTGTTAAAGAAGTTTTAGAAGGGAATATTAAATCTAATAAATATATAATATAATTAGAACATGTTTACCTATGAAAAACGATTTTTATTTATTTAATAGCACTTATGTGTGATTATTTAATAGCACAACACACAAAAAAATAAAATACGTACAAATAAAATTGAATACCTAAGAAATTTTCGTAAATTCAAAGAAGTTGAGCGAATTCAAAATAATCATTTAAACCAATTATTTGCCTGTTTCAATGTGTATCACTGTTAAATAGTTTCTGTTTATTCTAACATTAATCACAACATATTTAATTCAAGCAGCAGGATCAGCTTAATGCCGACTGAGTCACGTTTTACCTTCGGTGCGGTATAATAGATCATTAATTGTCTAATGGAAATTTGACTAAACATCACCAGAAAGCGTTCTAGGGAACGTCAAGAACTTCAGAGTATTCTTTTCAAAAAGATGCATAAACGTCCAAAAAACGGTTGCAATTTGGGGCGCGTGCTGGTTGAAATGCCGCAGGCAATATGAGCCTGACCACCCAGTTACCCAGTTCAGTACAAGAGTTAATTTGGCATGAGGGGATCTGCACATCTACACCTACAGCTATCCTATCCTTACACTGTAAAAAAAAAAAAAAAAAAGAAAGAAAAACAGAACAAGAGTGTCTGGACTGATGTGAATATCTCATTTTGAAATTCTTTTTTACGTTGAACTGAACAAACAAATGTACAGTGTGTGCATACAAGATGCGTGTATATATTATTGTAAAGTATTCACCATCTCCACAATCCACACCTACTCTTATAAAAAAATACGGTACTTCCAATGAAGTAAAGCTTCTTAGACCTCTATTATAAACATGATTCTTTATGGAACCAAAAGTGGTTCTTTTACGTCATCTTAGAAAGAAACTTGAAGCACCTTTATTTTGAGTGCACAGCTAGCTCTTCTTGGATGGCTTGTCATTCCATTTGAAGTCACAATTTCAATGGGAAAGTTTTCATTTAATTGATATTATGTAGGCGGTGTTTTGTATTGTAACGTCCAATGCCATAAAATGTATCGCGTTGGCTATTTTAAAACTTCTTTGTAAGTTAACTACATACATGGTGAAGCATATGCATAAATAGCAGATGAGGTCATGGTAAAAGATAATAACAATATATTACATACAACATACAACATATAACATATGACATATATATAGAGCTCACTGTTGTCGCAGAAATTCCCAAAAGTATGAAATCTCTAAAGCATGAATAAATTTTTTGTCTACAATATTTTTTTTTAATTTTTCAAATATTCTGTTTATCTTAGGTTTCTGTTAATCACGGAACTGAAAATGTAAGCTACGATACCAGTAAGTTTTACAGTTACTACGATTCATATCGTATTTTTTGTAACTTAGCTGAACTGAATCATAGTTTTCAATGAGTCAATGTAACATTGCAGACTGTGCTTTGGATTAGCCCTAATTATGAAATAATCCGTTTTCTTCGTTTCTCTGAGCGCTGCGATGTTGAATAATCGGCACATTGGGAATCTAGTGCTTAAAAACCATTTAGCGGAAGTTTGGGTGAACTAGAAAAATAATCATTTTACGATTTACAAATTTAAATGTGGGCCGGATAAATAACATTAGGACTGAACATATGTAAACAAGCATAGGCCACAGGGAACTGGAAACCTCTGTATTACTAAATAGACAGCATTGACTATATTTATGCCAAACTCTATTAATATGTTACACATCAGCTCCGGCTTTAATGAAAGCTTCCTTTATGACACCTGCTGAAGTTGATAATCCATGATGATGATAATCCACAATACAGTATTATTTTTCAATTCAACAATGAAACATTATAGGGACATAATAAGCATAATAACGACAATGATCTAGGTGTGGTTTAATTAGGCATTTTTTCCATTTTCCAATAAATGTCATACACTCCAGTAATACACACGTTTCTTGAGTAGTGTGAACATAATGGAGACTGCAATGTAACATATTTTCACTTAATATACTACCTGGATAATCGGAAACGATAGTATTTATTTTATAATTATTACTTACTACTGCTTGATAGTCTGTGAAGAGGATATTTTCTTAAAACAAATTATTTCTAAATGTAGCTGACACAGCCTATTAAAAAGTAAAAGTAAAATCAGAATTAATAAAACTATCCAAAAGTGTTAATGTCAGGTCAAAATAGTACTCAAGTACTTAATTACTTCTAGAACTGCAGTGGAACTTCTTAATACCACTGTATCGGCACAGAAACAGACGTTTATTGTCGTTATTCCTCTGTTTTTGATTGAACATTGAGCTCAAATGAAATGTTACAAAGTAACAATGAAAAAATTACCAATAAACGCTTATGTAAATAGACGTAAACAAACGCCTAGGTTGCTTTTCTAACAAATACATTTTAGCAAAGATAAAAACTAAATTATTATGGTAAGAAAAACTCTAAAAAGCCTCAAAATCCATCAAAGCTTCTAGTTAATATCCGTCTCTAAGTTTCACAATAAACTACTCCCCACATCCCCCCTAAAAACAGTGATAGCTCTGTCTAATCCTGCAGGTGTAACTGCACAGTTGTTGCTCGAAATACTAGCGAGCAAACTAGTTTAAACCGCGGTGGAGTTATAAATATAGGCAGACTATCTGCGTTCAGACATGCTAAGTTCACGTTCTTTCTATTTTTTAAGTCGTTTTTCGTTTATCTGGCAGATCTTCGACAAAGGTTCTGTGCCCCGGGCTTTCCGCTTGTTGTTCTTTCGTGCGCTGTGTGGATTCTAGGAGACCTTTGAGTTATGGTGTGCCAGGCTATCTTTAGTTGCCAGGTGCGTAAAAAGTGTCACACGACTTTATATATAATAAACATAGAAAGAAAAACTTTTATTATATAGTTTTATACTTTTATTAGTTGTTAGCTAATGCAGAACGATTTAGTTATGGCCAAAAAGCTGGATCAAAACCGTATTTCTAAAGCAGAAACTGGATTAATATTGCATTGAAAGTTATAATCAAGTAATTATTGCAATGCTACTTCAGTAAAAGTGCATGAACTGCAGCTGCAGGATATGCCTATGTAACTGTGTAGAAAGGCTACACTAGACTTGCTGCTTCCGTGAATCAAACAATTGCATCCGTTGCGGTGGGTCATAGGCACGTAATTAATTTGCAAATTAGCGTCTGCGCAAACGTGTTTGATATCATTGACACGTGCTATCCGTGGCGTTTCATATGCTCGTTCATCACAGGGTATAGCTTGTGGTGATTTGGATTCCATCGTGCGTGCTGAACTATCGTTCAGGCCGTATTTTCCGCACTGATGTGACGTTCAAATGGCTAATATTGGTCATGTCCAAACCCTGCTCCTTATTTAAATTGTGACAAGTTCCGATTAGGTTTTTTAACACATTGCTCTCGAACATTCAGCGTCTATTGCACTGGTTCCAACTCGGTTTGCAGGTGTCATTATATATACATATAAACACTGTTATTACTGTTAACACTTTATACATACAGAAAACAGAAAACAGAAAACACACACACACACACACACACACACACACACACACACACACACACACATATATATATATATATATATATATATATATATATATATATATATATATATATATATATATATATATATGGCTTTGATAATTGTGAATGATTATCAGTGACTAGGCAACTTTGATTTGGAACATCAGTTTCGCTCAGAGAAGTGGGATAGATTCTTGATTTTTCTTCTGTCGGTGGGGGGCGAGGGGTAGGAGGGGTGGGCAGCTCTGAGGGTGGACCAAAGCTTATGACGGCACAGCGTTGTCCACAGTCGCTAGCAGCTCTGGCTTCCTCCGTCTTCCGTTTTCCACGACTCATCAGCAGAGCTGACCGGTGGAGGGAGAGAGAGAGAGAGTGCGCGTGCGAGAGAGCGAGAGGGAGAGAGAGAGAAAGGCGGTGACAGAGCTGCTGCTTTCATACAGGAACACTACAATGGTATGCGCGAGCACTAGGCTAGGTCCACCGAAAAACGGTGCTGCCGTTCTTCTGCACGCGAGCGCCTGGTCGTGAGTGACCCATAATCGCTCGGCGATTCGGCGAATTTCGTCGAAGACCTCATCAGTGCTTGACCGCGGACACGAAGAAGGGACCTCATGGGCTCAAAGGGTAGCATTCCGTGAGCAGCACGGCTGGAATATATGTGGCGTTAAAAGAAAAGGGAACGCGTATTTTGGGAGAAGATAGCATATCACTTGTGTACCAGTCGTGGTTACGGGTACGGATTTGTCGACGTTGCACGCCTTGCATCTACGTAGAAGGTAAAATTGTTATCTCCACTGCTAACCGTTGGGCTGCTTTTAAGATTTTCGCTGTTACTGGTTCGCTCAAGTCCATGTTATTGCCGAGAATATCCCCCATCGGGCCTCAGGAGGAATAATAATAATCCCTTTATGTCGTGGTGGAGTCCG
This sequence comes from Salminus brasiliensis, assembly GCF_030463535.1. NCBI lineage: Eukaryota > Metazoa > Chordata > Actinopteri > Characiformes > Bryconidae > Salminus > Salminus brasiliensis. The sequence continues at coordinate 16,683,736 of NC_132878.1, forward strand.
CGCTACAGATGTGTTGTAGTGCGTTGTTTTCACGACGTGTTTACGTGTTGGTGTACTCTAAAAGCGAAAACTCCGCCGTTGCCAGAAACGTTTGTTTCTTGTTGTGCTTGCTCGAGCGAAAGCTCCATTAATCAAGCGCTCTGACGGAGAGTTTGCCTACAGTTCAAAGAAAGTTTGGCATGGTATGATTTAGTCATTCTGCCTCCTTTTTTGCAGAGATAAATAAAAATGCAGAATTAACTCAGATTAACTGAGAAATATAATAATAATAATAATAATAATAAGAAGAAGAAGAAGAAGAAGAAGAAGAAGAAGAATTTAAAACTAGCATTTATACAAAAAAAGCTGTTACAATGGGTTCTTTGAGTGATGCCATAAAATAACTATTTTTGTTTCAAGATGTGTATTTGTGAAGAACCTTTCAACTCCAAAGAAGTCAATGGAAATGTTCTTTCCCAATTTAAAGGTTGTTCACACTCACATCAGTTTTGCAAAAATGGTTCTTCATGTACCCAAAATGGATTCTTCTAACTTAAAGGACACTTTAAAGCACCATTATTTTCAAAATTAATTAAGCATGAAAAGAATGAAAATAGTGCAAACCAATCCCAAGCCTACAAACAAATTAACATCATAAATAAAAGTTGAAGTCTGCAGACTCCTGTGTTTCAAAGAAAAAAGAAAGAAACCCAATGCACATGGCATCTCTTCCGTTTGTATTTGTGTTTAAGTAAGCCTATACATTTTTGTTACGTGTACAATTAAAAGGTATATATATATATATATATATATATATATATATATATATACAAGTTATATATAAGTTTGTATATCTATTGTTTATCCCTGTGTGCTGAATTCGTTTTGTTGCTGTGCTTAATTTGACGTGCTTCTAGAAGTATATATGCCTATAAAAGCTTGCACGAACGAGCACTGTGATAATCAACTCTTTCTGTCACCTAGGCCTCAAGATAGAAGCGGTAACAGGCCTTCTGATATGGCGGACAACGAAGAAAGCTTTGGACTTCAAAACTCTCCAAATGACACTGATTCAAAGGATTTACATGAGAGTAAATCTGAAAAACAAAATGGGAGCTCCGGCAAATCCCCATCATCACAAACAACCTATATTCAACAGGTTAGAGCTACTGGGTGTTCCTGCATGTGTGTGCATTACCATACACTGACTACAGGCCCAGATGCAGTTAGATGATGCATGAGTAAATCAGTAAGTGCAGTAGATACTGCATTTTTCGGCCTCAAATCAAAAGGAGTCAAATCATAAGATATTACAAATGACAAACCTTTGACTACAAGAAATACATTAATTTATATGAGCAAATTATTTGAGAAACATCTTAAGAAATGTACATTATTAAGTATTTATAAAAGAAAGCTTTATTGCAAATGGCAAAATGAAACGTAATTTTCAGCAGTTTGTCTTTTTCAGTTTAGCAAGTTGTTGGAAGTGGACATTTTACACACCACATATTTAGTTATTTTTATTTATCTTTTAACTTTAACTTTTTATTTTATTCCCTGTATTTCCTCTGACAATACATTTAAGAAAACTTAAAAGGTTTATACTACAGTCTGATTGTGTTATGTGGTGTTTAATAACTACAGCAGTCTACAGACTTTTAATATGCACATGTTTGATTTTTAAACGTTTTTTCCTTCATAGGGAATGGAGGGAATCAAGGTTTACTTGCATGAACGGGAGTTGTGGGTAAAATTCCATGAAGTAGGGACTGAAATGATCATCACCAAAGCAGGGAGGTAGGTCGCAAATGTTTAAGCATGTTTTGCCAATACCAGCAATTTATTTTTCTAAGGTGCTAGAAGTGTTGCAAGCCATTAACAATTACTTTACCAGTTGTAGTCAGAGGGAATCCTGCTTGTTACAGGTTGTATTACAGGTTGTAATAACCTGATTGCAACTGTTTGTAATAATCTTGTGTTTCCTGAACCCCATGTCCATTTCTCCGCGTATGTCCTCATATATACATTTTTGTTGAGAAAATAGATTGTTGTTGTGTAGAGGCTGTATAAAGCTTTAGAACCGCACCTTTCACAGAAATCAAACATCTGAATAAATTATTATATTTCATATCAGTTGAACGTGTTTTGAAAAGTGACAATTTAGTACACAAATAATACAGGTTACTGTAATTTAGGAGTGAAAATTGTAGAAAATTATATCATTCAACTATAATAAACTTATTATATTGTAAGTTACAGCTCCGTTGGCATTATTAACGTTTTTACAAAGTTACTATACACTCTAAAATGTTTCTTTAAAGGTTCTTCAGTAAAGCTATATAGAACCACGACAGTTTAAAGAACAACATATATAAATATATATATTTCTTTTATATATTTTCTCTTAGAAGTAAGAAAAATAAAACGGCTAGAAAAGTATTTCCTTTAAATAAGTTTTGGAAGTAAGTAAGATTTAAGTAAGATTTGGAAACGTTATTTAAGTAGCGCAGAGTAGCGTTTTGAGTATGCACTTAAAACACATCGTTTGCTAATGTGCTTTTGAAACAAACGTGTTGAATTAGCAGTCTGATTTTCTTGTTTTTTGAGTACGCTAAGAACATTTAGATTGTGCCGACTCTGAATACCTTCATCGATCCAAAGGTCTTAGTAAGTCGGTGGTCCATGTGCATTCAACAAATTGTTTTGTGCGTCTCAGATATCTTATTTATTATTGTCGCCGTAGGCGTGTACTGTTTGTTTATTTATTTAAAAAAATCCCCCTAATCGCAATCGGCTGCATAAGGCGGCTTTTATAACCCAGCTCATTGCCACTCCGTTTTAGCTGAAGTACATTAGCCGTCCCTCCTCACCTCATCCACGCAGCTCCCGAAGGTCTGCTGTTATAACACTATGGGCCTGGCTCCAATCGGCCTGACACAGCCTCCCTCCTCCCCCTTCACCGTAATGAATAGGCCCAAATGTGGTGTATGGGCTTTTGTGCGTGCACATGCATGCTCCTCGTTCGTGTGGCAAATTCGAGGTTCAGGTTGTCTGGAACAAGTTTTGCTGTTTCTAGAGCATAAAGGCGGTTTCAGGCGAGTCGAAATGTTGTAGTAAGTGATTGAATAAAATGTGTTACATCAACTGGTATGCTGTGTTTGCATCTTCTGGCAGGAATGTTGTTGTGATGCATTTTAATTCATGTGGGAATTAATGCTAGATTCGAATCATGTAATTCTAATCACAGAACAACATAGTTTATAAATGGTCTAATTATTGTACTGCATGCAATATTTCTGCTATTTCTATTATTAATGTGTCATTTATCTTTCAGTGTGTCTGAGCCATAAGTGCCATCAGGCTATGTGGGTGGCATAGGACACTATCCTTAAAGTGAATTAGCTTAAAATTAGAAAACTAACAACATAATAATGTTCCAAATTGTAAACAAATTAATAAACAAATACAACGTGACAATATTTAATAGACCAACGTTTAATAGACCACACACACACATCTGTATATCTATCTATCTATATCTATCTATATATATATATATATATATATATATATATATATATATATATATATATATAACCAGCTACTGTTTTATCCATTTTTTCATCTCTTTCCCCAATGGCTTTCGAACAGAGAGCCATTCGTGTCAGTATGTCACTACGGAAGCTAATGAGCCATGCACAACGCGCAGAGTAAATTAGATTACATCGGGGGAACGTCCTTTTTCAGTGAACATATATATATATATATATATATATATATATATATATATATGTATGCGTGTGGACCCATGGGAATTGAAATCATTTAGCTAAAGTGGTAGCACGTCAGAACAATTCTGCTCAGAAGACTCATCTCGGGGGCAAATTCAGGCAAAGCGCAAAACGTGCAGCATAACCTGTAATGTCCTAACGCCAAAATGTCATTGAGAATAAAAAAAAAAAAAAACAAGAGCAACCCAGACAGGGATGGATGTAAATCGCACTTTAACGCGAGATGTTGCTGTTGTTTTAATCATTGCATGCAATGTCGTGTTTTCAGTGTTTCCATTTTCGTCCACAGGCGGATGTTCCCAAGCTTCAAAGTGAAGGTCACTGGACTGAACCCCAAAACAAAATACATTCTTCTGATGGATGTCGTGCCGGCGGACGACCACCGCTATAAATTTGCCGATAATAAATGGTTGGTAATAATAAGTACCATTGTAGCTTCGAATGCTATTTATGCAGGTGAACATTCTTTAGCCGATATTAATAAAATGTCATAAATATTTTTTTGAGCTGGGAATTCTGAAATAAGCTCCCGATTTGCCTTACCATTTCTCTCTTTCACGAAAAACCTTTTTATAATTATAATATTTATAAAATTCTACTACTACTGCTAATAATAATAATAATAATAATAATAATAATAATAATGTTTTAAAACATAATTTGAATCTGGCAGATGTTCTTCATATTGTGTCCAGTGTGTACTTTATGATGAATGGGCCAAAATTAATGCATCAATATGACGTATAATCAAATCGTTACATTGGCCTCGATTAAAAGTTAGGAAGGCCTTTCCATTTTCTGTAAAGTTGCCGTTTTGGAGATAGGACGTTTTGCGTGACAGTGGCTATTAACGGCTGGTGGCAAAGAGATGCCGTTCTTGTGCAAGTTATACTGTGGAAAAGGCCATAAGTCGATTCGAAGTGTCTTGAACTTATTTAAATTGTTTAAACTCATTGTTTATGATTATGTAACTTGCTCATTTTGCGTTGTTTCGTTCTAATTATTTATTTGAGCTGAATAAAAGCTTACCTGTTTGTTGCCACACCTAGCAGTTGTTTAACGTTGTAGGTTGAGGGTGTCCATTCATACAGTGCAGCAGGGGTAGTTAGAGGAAGATCTGCTTTAGTACTTCATGAAATACTCAAGTTAGCCTCTTTCTGCTCTCCTTTTACACTACTGTAGGATACTTACACGTTATGAAGCATATTCCACAACGCTGGGATATGTTTGCTTTGTATGGCTCATGGTTCACACGTGCCAAACAGTTACATAAAGACGATGGGTGTTTTTTTAAGATCACTTTTTTGCCAAGAATTGAGCTACTTGACACATTTTAGAGCACCGTAATTTTATTGTTTAGTTCTATAAGAGTTCTCTTTCGTCTTATGATCGTGTTATTTACATATGTGTGTGTTGTGAGCGTAACGGGGTAGCTTACCAAAACTTTGTCCCTTTTAAATAAGCGGTTTTTTTTTCCAGACGAAACTAGTCAAAGGGTTAGAAAAAGAGCCCGTAAGCACTTCGCATGCTCTCTTTCTCTCTCAGCCCCCCTTTGCAAGCACGTAGAAACGGTGATCTCTCGGAGTTAAATCTACAGCTTGTATGAGTCACCTTTTCTGGGTCAGCGCGTTCAAATGGAAGCTTTTTCGGCAAGCATGCCCACATGTCAATATCACTGATAATTATCCGTTCAGTGCACGCACTGGAACTAACGACCCTCTTGATCAGCTACTGTTTTATCCATTTTTTCATCTCTTTCCCCAATGGCTCTCGAACAGAGCCTTGTTCAGAGAGCATTCGTGTCAGTATGTCACTACGGAAGCTAATGAGCCATGCACAACGCGCAGAGTAAATTAGATTACATCGGGGGAACGTCCTTTTTCAGTGAACAGGATGTGTATATGGATTACACTGGAAATAAAATGTGCCTTGGGTTCATGCAATTCAAATGCATCAACACAGTTCTTGGCAAACCTCGAAGACAGCAGTCGTGTTGCTGCAACATATTTTATATTCTATAAGCATGTACACTCCAAGCACCATTTTAATATACTAAAGGCTGGGGAAGACCAGAGAGGGACGTGTTTTTCCTTATGTTTTTTCCTTATGCTCTAAGGTATGTGGCGTCGTAACCTTTAAACTATTTGTGTTTTAAATAGTCAAAATAAATTAGCTAATAACGTTTTAAAACCATTTGGACTTTTATACAAATACTGGCCAAACACTTAACACGTAACGAACACTCGATTGGCGATTGGTGCATTAACCATATATAGCCTAAGAGAAGCGGTGGATCAGTGCTACCTAATGAATTATTTAATGGTTTTGTTTTATTTATCTGTTATAAGCTACTATCTACACGTAATATTACATTGACAAAGCACAAAAGCTAAGCTTTAAACAGCATGGCTCATGTAAGCTCATTCTGTTATTTTACCTGGTCATAATCTGTCACATCACTTTACAAAACAAAATTACAAACAAAATGAACCTCTTGGATGTCATGGTCCAAAATTCTCTAAAGATGCTTTGTGACGTCGCTATTAAGTTACCTTGTGATGCTGTTGAAAAGGTTCTTTGTGATGCCGTTAAAAAGTTGTTTAGTGGCGTCGCTAAAAGTTGCTTTGTGAGGCCCATGGAAAGTTTTTGAACTAAAAATGTAAATGATGGCGTGCGTTACATATATATACATATAAACGAAATCCTGCATAATCACCTCCACACAAGATTATCAGCGCTTTGTATATTTCAGACAAAAACTAGAAGAACTAAAATTGTATCAGCCAATTAATTGTGAATTGCACTCAGTTCTTTTCACTCTGTGGTGCAGGTCAGTGACAGGAAAGGCAGAGCCAGCGATGCCTGGCAGGCTCTATGTGCACCCAGACTCTCCAGCTACTGGAGCGCACTGGATGCGCCAGCTTGTCTCCTTCCAGAAGTTGAAACTGACCAACAATCACCTCGACCCTTTTGGACATGTGAGTACACAGTCACTGTTATTCATATGTGTATGTATGTGCATTTTCGTTGTTTTTGATTAATTACAAATTGTCTTTTAATTTTAAATTAGTCTAAACTTAAACAATTCAAACGTGTGAGTTGGTTACATATGAATAAAACTTGATGCCTCATAAAGGATGCTCTACACACAATGATATCCGCAGATAATTGCTTATATACGTTTTCAGCTTATAATTATAGCACTATTTGTTGTCACCTTCTTTGTTTTTCTTTGATCCTAAAATGCTCTGCTCAAATGTCTGCTTCTTATTAATTTTATGTTTATTTTTCTGTAGAGGGTAACAATTAAATGAAAGAAATCTTGGCCATTTAGTCCCATCCTCTGCATTTTATAACTGCACTCATATTAAAAAATTCTATCAGCATTGGTCCAGAATTCCCATATTGTAGCATGCCTACACTAGAAAGGTATTGTTTTTAAACGCAGTAGAGAATGGAGAAGAGAGAAGATGGCAAAATTGCCTCTCAGCAGGCGCTGCTGACAAATACGAGAGCTTGCATTAACAAAATTGGCATCTTAAATGCTGTAATGTTAATTGTGACAACCAAAAATGCAGCTATGATAATTAAGAAAGTCTCTGATGTGCACAATGTGTTTAACATACTATAAAAGCTGGATTAAAAATATAGTGAAAGCAATTTGGTGGAAGCACTTGGATCCAGAGTGAAGTGGAAGCTTAAGTGCCATAGACATGATTCATTTGTGTTGTATGGAGACTGGATTAAAAGCCTCTATTCTATTCAAGCAGGCTAGTGCAATAAAAAATATATATATATGTGTGGGTGAAATTAACGAAAAATAAATTACATAATGTGCACGCCTCTGAAAAAAAGTTCAGATTTGTGCATTATTCCAATAAAAAATAACATCAACAGGATTAACAAAAAATGCATATGTTACATATGTAAAGAATTGTTAATTCACTGCAGCATGTTTTCTTTTGTTTTGTGCTGCAAGTTCATTAAAGTGACATGATTGCACTTGATCCTGATATTTTTATTCGTGGCTTAACATTTTATAGATTCTTTCAGGTACTGTGCTTCATTAAATTGCCAAAACTGATATAGTGTTGACAGACAGAATAAAATAGGTGGATGACACATATTCTTCAAGTCAAAGTTAATTCTTTATTGAATATCAGTTTTAATCCAGAATTAGGCTTAATCAGAAACTTGCCTCAAAACATCTGCATTCAGCCTGCCAGTTTACTGCAAAAATGTTTGGGCCTGTGTGAAATCCATGTTGTTTGACTTTTAAATACTGTTCCAAGAACAGAGATGCAGCGTACTGTCCCCTGTCACTATTTAATGCTGATCACAAGTTTCCGCTGGCTTGCATTTAAAGTTGATCATGCTTGTTGTTCTGCCAAACCCCAGCTGGTAGAGTGAAACTGGAGCCCAGTTGGAATGTGAGCACTGTTGTAAATTTCTGTCCAGAATGCATTTTTGATTGGTTGCAGTGGTTCTTGGCATGCCCCCTCCTTTTTTTGCATTGAAAGAGCACCCTGGGATTTATAAATGAAGCATGGCTTCTCTACCAAAATAACAATCCGCCGACTTGTTGTTCCAGGTGGTTGAAATAATTTCAGACCTATTTATAATTACTAACCTCCGATATCGAAGCTGAAAATGCAATGTTATAGCCTGGATCCAGTTAGGAAATACATAAAATGGCGCAGTGTTTTTGAAATCTGTCCTAATTGGGCTCACATCATGAGACAAAGATTTCTAAGGGAAAACTCTAGTTATAGCTGAGCATATCCAACTGCAAAGGCATGCATGGTTGTAACAAGAAAAGATCTTAGGAGCCAATGTCCTCTGCACTTCCTGAGTTGAATTTTTTTTTTGTTTTTCTCATCCAACTCACCCAAAGCTTTGATCATTTTAGTACCATTCATCATCCCCTCAATAGGCTTACACATTCCCCCATTCCCCCCTTCACAGCCATCTAGAAATATTTGAGTCAAAATGGCGGAGTTTGGATAAGTATGCTTCAAACTGTTTAGGTCTTAATGATAGAGCGAGATGAGTGATGGACGAAGGTATACAAAGACTGTTAATCTGGAGGGCTTCAGAAACCTTGTGATGTCAGGGACATGAAAGCGAAGGGCAAGCGTTCAGGACCCTCTGCGATCCCTCACTATCATTAAAAACTATCATACAGAGCTGGGGCAAATGGAGATACGGAGCAACGGGGGCACCAAACTCAGACAAATGCTGCACTCCTAGTGGGTGGTCCCACCACAAGCATGCTAGAAAAACTGTCCGCGGCCTGATATCAACACAGATTTCCAAATACTCTGCGTGGTGTACTTATGTGGTACAGAGTTTCATAAAGTGTACCTAAAGCACTTGCATTATTTTGTTTGTTTTTTTATGTTGTCAGTCATTACATTTTGTAAGAAGTTATAAGTTATGAGAAAACAGTTTAACAATATAAAAACAAGTTTTATATATGGTGCTTGCAAGCTGCAAGGTCTAATGGTGGTGGAAGTGGTTGTTTAGTGCTGAGCACAGTGCTTAAAGTTTACAGTGGATAGGGGAAAGCTACGTAGCCAGTTGCTGCATTCAAGTTCCAAGTTGGTGTAGTCAGCCAAGAATGTCAAAGAGTGAACCCGGGGCATGTTACCAGTGTTTAGCACGTAGAGATCATTTGCACATATTTATATGTGTGTGTGTATGTGTGTGTGTGTGTGTGTTTGTGTGTGTGTATGTGTATGTGTAGATAGATAGATAGATAGATAGATAAATAGATAAATATATAGATAAAAAGACAAATGGCTATTATTCATTGTCAGGGGTAGTAACAAGAGATTATCTATCAATTTTTGGAGTAATTGTCTCTACTTTCCAGGGAACGCTTTCTACTAGATTCTGGAGTATTGCTATGAGGATTTGATTGCATTCAGCGATGAGTGTTAGTGAGGTCAGGATGTTGGATGATCATCACCCCATCTTTTTTAGCAATAGGTGCAAATTAAAGTAGCTGAATGAATTCATTATAAGGGGTGTCCACAAACATTTGGACAGTGTGTAAATCACCTCTGCCAAAAAAATATATATATTTTTCATCTGAACTGAACTGAACACTTGAGTTAATATTGCCTATCTTGGCTGTGTCTTACTTTTGTGAGTATGAGAAAGCGGCTATATAAATTAAACATATAATAATAATAATAATAATAATAATACCTATAATAATAACGAAACACTACTTGCTTAAAGCGATTTATATTTTGAAATGTGCTGGATGTGTGTTGAATATTCTCATCTGAACTTAAAATTCCTTTTTTCCATAGCATTGTAAAAAAAAAAATGTCATGTTAATTACAGGCACTTTTTGTGACTTGTTAACTTCAGGGCACTGGTGAATTCTTAAATTTACCTGACCTATATTTTGCCAAAATATTTTATTGACAAGCCACGCGGTACTGACTTTTCTATTAATAATTAATTATTCATAAAAGTATAAGACTTAACTTTTAGACGATCTTCCAAGGCATAACTATTACCACGTACCATTTTGGACCAATCAGAACAAGCTCTTTGACGTTGTTCCTCAACATGCTAAATTTAGTAGTAGGACATGAAGGGTAGTAGGGCAAATCTTTACAAGCTAAATACAGCTGAACGGTTTCTTATTGGGAGGGGTGGTCGTTTTGCTATCTCCACCTTAAAGTGGACATTAAAAGCCATTAGATCCTTACGGCTGATGCCCATGACTCCCAAGCGTGTCAGTACAATTAGGCTTAGGCCTGCGGATAACAGAGGCCTTTGGAGTAGAGGTGCAGGGCTCAAGTTCAACTGAGCGAACAGCGTCTCCGTGTCGCCGCGCCAGCGCGGGTCAGAGGAGGTCAGGAGGAAAGCAGAAGCGAGGAGAAGGTGCTCGAACATCGCAGCGGGGAATAGAAAAACACCAGACAGGCAACGACGAAGGATTTGTTTGCACTGCTCTTTTGCACCTTGGAGCAACCATCCGCGAATAGAGTCATGTGACGCAAATGTCTATTTATTTCTTTATTTATTTAAACAGAAATGTGCTAGACCTACATAACATGTTTTAAACCACAATATAGTCCAACTGTAAGCATTAAACGGTTCATGTTTAGAAGGTTACATAGAAATAAACACTGCATCAACCGTATTTTATTCTGTAATTATTTGCAACTAGTATCATTTAAATAATCATTTTACATAACCATTAAAGTAAAAACGTGAATTCATACAGACTCACCAATGAACACTGTAGATGTTTATTAATGGTACGCAATGTTTTGGCTTTTCTTTCCGGCCTTTTCCCCACACAGGTTTTTTTTTCTCAAGCTATTTAGGTCCACGTACATTCAGGGTGTACACTTAAGTTTGCTTGATTCAAATACGTCAACCGGTTCCAATACATGAAAACTTTGTAATTGAACATGAATACAGTACTTTACTTAGTTTACCTAGTTGTGTTGATGCATTTTAACCACTTACCACGTTTAAACAATGATTCGTGGTTTTCAGTGTTGAATGTAAATGATTCCATATACATGATTCAATCGTGTCAATTGGCTGCATACGAATCAACCTGTTGTTGACTTCACATATGGTATTAATGCGTAACCGTTTGAATCGTGTAAATTCAATGCACATTATTTTCTAAATGTTGATAAAACAGTAGCAGAATGTGATCAAGTTTAGCCTACAATGTGGATCTTTATTGCAAATGAATGTAAGGAAAGCAACATTTTGTGGTTTCTTTTTCCAGATTATATTGAACTCTATGCATAAATACCAACCGAGGATTCACATCGTGAAGGCGGACGAAAATAACGGGTTCGGCTCTAAAAACACGGCCTTCTGCACCCATGTGTTCCCCGAAACGGCCTTTATCGCGGTTACTTCATACCAGAACCACAAGGTAAGGTCAATGCAAGGTGTGCACAGATTATTTCTGACTTGTTTTAATCAGCGACATTAACCTTAGGAACATGCAAGCATTTCTTAAAGTAAAAGTATAATATAGAAAGAATAAGGTTGTTCTGAGCCATATGTGAGTACTGGAGACTGCTGTGTCAAATAAATGAATTGCACAGTTTAGGGGACTGGGTCGCTGGTCAGTGTGGTCATTGCATAATCATTTGCAGCCGTCCAAAGTTGCAGACCACAGATGAATCGGGAATTGATAAATCCTAGTGCGCTATTACTGAACGATTCGTGTGTGTGTGTGTGTGTGTGTGTGTTTTGTTTGAATGTTTAATGACGATTTGGTCTTCTGCAAAATGATGTTGTGCATTTTAACAGTATAATTGGCAAATAGAATTAGTATATCTCGCAATCCGCTTTATTAAAGGTTTTAAATAAATGCATTAACCGTAGCTTAAGTCACTAAACTGCTAAAGGCTACTTGTAATTAAGGGAGTAAAAAGCTCGTTAATTCTTTCCCTGTGTGGTTTCATTAACACACTCTGATATGTGAGCCTTGATTTGCAGCTTTAACTATAAATCGATTTTCATTCATATAGTTTAAACAAGCTAATGTGTGCTGATCAGCAATCAAAAAAAAAATATGAACGAAGAGAATGATCTCTATTTCTGCCAATATAATTACATTAAGTTTATTCATTGATTCTGTAGAAGTGGTGATTTCCATTATGACGTAATATTAGTGGACCCAGTGTTGAAATATAAAACCTTGTCGCTGTTTTTGGCTATTTGTATGGTTTCTGACTATATTTGTCTTGTGTGAATAACATTAGTAAAGTCCGTACCTTTTAGTAAATGTCCACAAATCGAGATGGTTTTACGTTAAGTGTGCGCATTGCCTTATATTAACCTCTTAAACCCATTACATTAACAGTCATGTGGGTCCACTTTTAAGTTACTCTTCTTACTACATAATCTACAGTCACATGAAAAAGTTTCTATTTGAAAATAATTTAGCCTTAAATTGTATTGTGTTGTGCTACTTTTAGAGCATAAATTCAATTTATTTGAGTGTTTGCTTAATTTGACAGTCAAGTAAGGTTAACGCAATGTTAACGTTAACGTAAGTTCTGTAAAGTTGCAGTTGTAAAAAATGCGTCAGTTGTAAAAAATGCAAGACAAATAAATTTGATTAATTTGATTTTTTACGTTTAGTCACAGTGTATAAACAAACAATCCCATACAAGCACCTTATGTCCGTATAGTTTACTTTGAAAATAGGATGTTTGGCATGAGCCCAATTTGATTTTGTTTTCAGTAGTCTTTAGCCCTAGTTTATGAAAATATGTACTACCATTACAATTATTTAAACATGAATACCCATTGTGATAGCACTTGTGTTGTAAAAAGTTTATAATATTAAATTAAAGGTTCCTTTGTTGCTCTTTTGACTTTAGTTTTGCATAATTTAGTTTTATTTTGTGGTGCAAATTGATTTTTTTCAATAAGTGGGCATGGAAAATCGCGTTGGCTGCTAGAAAAGTCGTCTGTTCTGGGATTTTATTATTTTTAAGTGTATTTGGTCTAAAATGTAAATTAAATCCCCAGTAATAGACAATGCACTACTGAATGCTTATTACTGTTTCGTGTTCCCAGAGGCTTTAAAGAAACAGCTATAACGACTTCTGCTGATCTATGATTAACGAGAGGGGGTTGTGCAGAACTGCCTATTAGCCAAGTGTGTCGTTTAGCTCGTTTAGTTGTAAGTAGACTGAAACACTCGCAGATAAATGTTCAGACTTCCTGTGGTGGGCATTTGAAGAAACATTCCTGCCATGTCTGTTTCACATCCTCGCAGCGCGTTGAGCGCGGCTGGTGCAGGTGCTGGAAAAGACTGCAGAAATGAGTTTTGGGAGGCAGTTGTTCCTAATGCGCCACCAGCCAATCAGAACCCAGAGCGCTCGGGCGCAAGAGAACCCTCTAACAGTGATTATATTCAGCGGGTTAATTGATGGGTTCCAGCAGTCGAATTCCCTGCCCACTGTTATTCCAGACTGTTTTTGGAAACTCGGAACGGCGTTTTGAAACGATAGCTATCAAATATACAGAATTCTATTTTTAAATAAATGTATTAATTTAAAACTGTTTGTTAGTGTGTTGGTATGTATTAATGTTTCACTCACATAATTACTTGCTTAGAAAAAGTTAGAAGTCAATTCATGATAAAAACATCAACAGAAATGCTTGAAAATACTTAGTAAAAATCTTTTTAGTCTGACTTCCACTAAAAGTTTAATTCCTTTTCTTGTAAAGCTATTTTGTAGATACGAGGTTGCGTGACAGCGTCGATATACACTTTTATATTTTCATATACTTACTTATTCATATACATATTGTAAATATATACCATTTATATTTGTATATTGTCAGCAATATCTTATTTATTTATTTATTTGTTAGTTTGTTTGTATTTATGTATTAATATATTTATTGTATTTTTATATTTATATTTATGGAAGATGCTGTGAGCCATGGAATTTTAATCTAAAAGTATTTCTCTTAGACGTTTTTTAATACTACTTTATTTAGCCAGGTCAGCCATTTCACAGTTTAAACTTACCTGGCCATCAATAAACAACGATTATTATATATATTTTTTAATTGCTTGTTTTTCTAATCCACACTTATTTTCCGAAACATACATCATCTACAAAATTGCAGTCATTACAGGATATACTGGCGAGAGTTCCATCTCAAGTTTTATATTTGTTGGCAGGTTTACATTTCATCTTGCTAACGAAATATAATCCAAACAGTGTATCATAGGAAAAATAAAAAAATCTTCATTCAAAGCATAAAGAAGTCTAAGAAACCTCGATACGAGAGAGTACGAGAGTGTATTAAAACTTCTTTCATTCACTCAGTTGCAGTTACGTGTCTGCAAGTAAAACGTATAATAATAACAATAACAATAATAACAACAATAATAATAACAACAACCATAATTATAATAATGTGCCTTTTCAGTGCAACAATCATTTTAATCAAACACATCTGATAAAGAAATATATGATATAGTTGCATTTTATTCCTTCATATACGTGTTTCACAATTTCACTCGGGTTTTTGTTTGTTTTGTTTTGTTTTTTTTTACTTTTTGAGATAAATTAAATCTGTCAGTTGTTCTTTACAACTTTTCAACTTGTTCTGTTGGTGGCGGGCTACTTTGCTGTTGCTCACATCTCTCAATGTATGGTTTAATTGTGTACCAGTGTAGTAAATAATGTAGTTCCACTGCAGTTATACGGCTTTAAACGTCTGTCTGATACGTTTTAGTAAGACTGTTTTGCAAAGCTATACTTTTCTTCTCAAGTACAACTACTTATTTTACTACTCAAGTAAGTGTATACTCAGCCTACCTGGTCGTGCATAAAAAGGTGCCTTTTCTCGTTTAAGATTCAGCGCATTTCTTGACATTATTTGTGTAGCCTACACAAAAATGACCGCATTTGAAAGAAACTGTCCGTGTGCCAAATGTTCTACGCGTTTACGAGAGCTTAAAAGCGTATCCCAACATGGAGACTTTTTACAGGGTCTCAAGTGAGAGCCAGCACACAGTCAAAGTTCACACACCACACCCGCCACCAAACAACCTGCCAAACAAAGCCTGCTTCACTCGACGAGGATGTTCTTCTAACATAATTTCTGTATATTTCTATATATACACACAAGCACACACACACACCACACACAGACATATATATGGCATTTTTGGCCAGTTTAGGAGGAGACATATGAACTTTGAAAGGTTGAGCTCTAAAACCGCGACAAATTTAGATCCGCCTACTCCAGAACTGCCGGCTGTTTTTTACTCAAGACGACATCAAATAAACCACAATGCCTGCAGACATGAACCATGTTGCATTATATTCTCCACAGCAGAAGGACAATACCAAAACAATCTACCCATGCCTAATCAATGCAAACAATGACTTCTTTTAGACAGTTTTCTCTCACCTGCAAGTGTTGATTAATTGCTAAAATTCTAATTTATTACACCCCACTACAACTACAATGTGTCAACATGTCATGATGAGTAGACAAATAGAAAGGCTCCAAAATGACCTGGAATAAAATCTTCTTACTGAAAGTTAAGAAGGTCTTTTCTATCTCCTGTAAATGAGTTTTTGCATGAAAGGGACAATACATTCCAGTTGCTGCTGAGTGTGTGTGTATACACTCACTAAACACTTTTCAGAAAGACATGTACACATTACTTATTCATTATGCAGCTATTTGAACAACCAACTTTGTGACTGCAGTGGATTATATAACATTGATATGGGCCAACAGCTTCAAGTAATGTTCACACCTATCATCAGAAAGGGGAAAAATGTGATCTCAGTGATTTTGAGTATGGCATGATTGTTGTTGCTAGACGGACTGGTTTGAGCATTTTTAAAACTACGGATGTTCCGGAATTTTCAGTGCCAGCATCTCCAGAGAATTGAGTAATAAAGAAAAAACTATGAAAAATACCAGTGAAAAATACCAGTGAGCATCAGTTACAGACAGAAACACCTTGCTGATAGAGGCTAGCAAAGAATGAACAAACAGACTAAAGCTTAAAGAAAGGCTACCATAACTCAGATAGCCAATGTGCACAATTACAAGGAGCAGAAAAGCATCTCAGAATGCACAAGAGATTGAACTCTGAGATGCAGAAGACAGTAGAAGACCACAACGTGTTTCATTTCTGTTAGCCAAGAACAGGAAGTTTAGGTTGTAGTGGACACAGGGTTACCAAAACTGGACAGCTGAAGACTAGACAAACATAACCTGATCTAGTGAATCTTAATTTGGGCACACAAATGACAGGTGGAGATTTGCAGCATTAAAGTAAACTTTACAATAACCATTTCAGCATGGACCAGAATTAAAAAACACTTTTGGTAGGTACTGACCACTGCCTACCAGAGGTATGACCCAGTCATCTAGCCATCACAATTTGGCCCTTGTAAAAGTGGCTTAGATCATTATGCTTGCCCAGACTGACTGTTAGACTGTTTGGGTGCCAACCCCTTAACAGATGCCACTGTGGTTTAAATGTTTACTTTATCCAGTACTAAAGGTTATGGCTGACTGAGACATACATACATAAAAAAAAAATATATATATATACAGTATGTTGTATTCAGTGTAATACATATTTTTATGTGTTCCGTTGTTTGTTTGTTTGTTTTTTTGCAGATTACCCAGTTGAAGATCGAGAATAACCCTTTTGCAAAGGGTTTTCGGGGCAGTGATGATATGGAACTGCATCGCATGTCAAGAATGCAAAGGTAAAAAGTGCAGACTTTTTTTTTTTTTAAGTCTGGATTCTCTTTCACATTCTTGCCTAAGAATTCATGTATAGCCTACTATGTATTTATTAGTACAACTGAGTAAGCTGAAAATGACCACAAATAAATAAGAGTTACTCATATTAATGAATACAGCTGTTCCCTATGAGCTTTTTCAACTCTATTCAAGATTTTACAGGATTCTTGCAGGAGGTTTCTGGTAGTACTAGAAGTGGCCCACTGTTTACTGTGCTATGCAGCGAGGTTAAGACTGAATGAAGCGTTGTTTGTTTCCCCAGGGCTAACTGCTAAGTGCAAGTGAGTACTTTCCCGCTAGATATAGGAGCCATAAATACACAGGTCTCACTGAAAGTGCATCTCTGGTAAGAGGCTTGATTGGCATCACAAGATAGGCAAGGCTCTACAGGAACAACCAATTATCTAACAAGCTCCCTAATTATCACCAAACAGAGCCATGCTAATCAATGTATACACGCGCACACACACACAGAACAAACAGTCTCTTCGATACAAACCAGAAGTACTTGTTTTCAGAAAGAAGCTGTCTCTCCTAATAGGAAGGTTGTGATGTAAGTGTAGTTCTTGAAGAAGGGCCAGTCTTTCGGCTGATGGCTTTCATGGCTGATCTGGCTTGGCCTTGAAACCGCAGTAATATCTTAGTTTCATGCAAAGCCTTGGCTTTTCATGGATACTCTGAACAATTGTCTGTGGTGGTGCTGCAGTTGGTCCTTTGGAGGCAAAGACCACATGGCTTTTCCTCTTATTCACTCCAGATGACTGCTGTAGAACACGCGTCCATACAGTGTGGAAAAACACATTTTCAAAGTAAAAAATCTGGTCTTATAGCTCACAGCAGCCAATAAAGGCGTTGTCCGCTCTAAAAGAAGCAATGCTTAAAGGAAAAAATGGGACTGGGCTTTCCATTTAGTTAAAATTTTCTGTCATTACTGTTAAGCAACCAAAGACTGTTCTTACTAATGGCTCCCATAAAAAGCTCTAAGGGATAGCTTTCTGTTGAGCTTCAAGACAATGATTTGAAGACTTCAAACAGTACTTCAAATAAGGATTACTTCCCTTACTTCCTTACGTCCAATCTTTACTATGGATCCTCTCTAAAGTCAATAAGTTAGCATAAAAAAGCTCAGAAATATCACCACTTCATGCCGCATAGTCTCCTACTGCAAGACAGGGATACATTTTTAAATGTTAGAACAGTACCTATTTAAAGTGTAAAAATAACAAATGGAATTTCCAAACCAAATGTCTCCTAACTTTAAATGCATCATTATTAAATAAGCAAATGTGTAAAAAAAAAAAAAAAAACATCTACATCTTCTATTATCACACATTGGTGAAAGGTCCTGCTACCCTCTCAGTCCTCAAGCGCTTCCTTATCTGAGTCAAAGCAGATCTGTTCTTAGTTAGACCTTGGACCTATACAGAAAACGGCTCCCTACTTCCAAACACCAAAGAAATATCAGCGGAAGGAGACCCCTTAATGAGTTTCCCAGTTTAATCGGAATAAAACCCTGTCTGTCACCCACAAACTTTATAAATGGCTCAGAGCATAAAATGAGTTAGTGCTACATACTGCTAGCAGATGCGGTTAGTTACCATTCAAAGATGAAGATCAGTGAAAGATTCCATGCAAGTGTGTCAAGCTGAAGCTAAGAACGTTCTTGTCTGTTTCTACAGCACTAAAGAATATCCAGTGGTTCCCCGAAGCACAGTGCGTCAGAGAGTGGGTACCAGTCAGAGTCCATTTAGTGGGGATGTTCAAAGCATGCCTACACCCAGTGCCATTAGCTCTCAGTACTCCTGTGAAAATGGGGTTACCAGCACCTCCCAGGATCTTCTACCCCAGTCCAGCTCTTACCCGCTACCCCATGAGCACAGTCAAGACTATCACTGCATCAAGAGAAAAGGTAAGAAGGTTCATGTTAAAAGTGTATAAAGTGTATTTGCAATGACTGAAGGGCCTAACAGATCTATAAGTACACACAGTTCTCTAAGTTCTACTATGTCAAATCAATGACTTGCCTTAAACATGGCACCACACTCACCAGCTTGGAAAGGGATAGTCTCAATGTTGTCTTCTATTTGTACAAAAATCACAAATTTGGCAGAAGACTGGTCAGGCAAGGACCCCTCTTTAACTGACAGGATCAATATTGTTATTAAGGCAAGAGGATATGTGACCAAGTATTAATGAAGATATGATGATTGTCACTAGATCTTTGCCTAGGGACCTTATCTACTGTATGACATGCTGTGCCAAGATTTTATCAAACCATATTAGCCATGACAGTCATTTATTGGCCCATTTTCTCTGTCCTTAGTTGAAGATGACTGCCACTCAGGCGAACACTCCTACAAGAAGTCCTACATGGAGAGTCCTTCTAGTGAAGACGACCATTACTACCGCCCTGTCACCTATCCTCAGAGCTTGGGTCTCACCGGTGCTCCCTATCGAACCGAGTCGGGACAACGGCAGGCATGCATGTATGCCAGTGCTTCGCAAGCTACCGAGCCAAGCCTAGAAGACATCAGCTGCAACACCTGGCCTGGTGTGTCCCCATACAGCAGTTGTTCTGTGACCACCATGCAACCAATGGAGCGATTGCCCTACCAGCACTTCTCTGCCCACTTCACCTCTGGACCTCTAGTGTCCAGACTGAGCGGGGTAGCAGGCCATGCTTCACCACAACTAGGTGATGCCCATGCCATGTACCAGGGCTCAATGCCACACCAGACGCTTGGCCGACAATGCAGCCCTGGAGCAGGGATCCAGTCGCCAAGTGCCAGTCTGCAGGGGAACGAGTACTTGTACACTCATGGCATACCCCGCACTCTATCCCCCCACCAGTACCATACTGTGCACAGTGTTAGCATCATGCCTGAATGGAATGAGGGCAGCTAATTGGATTCTCACACGCAAGATGAAGTATGGGTGGAAGACTGTTGCAACGCAAATGCGTAATTGTATATTTATATTCCGAAGCTTTCCACAGTTCTGTGCAATTGTGTAGCATTGTCAGTTTGGACACAAATGTTGTAAGCATCAGCTCAGAAAGAGGAAAAACTGGCTAAAACAGCAATGAATGTCTCAGCAGTCCAGCATGTTCGCTGCACTAGATGGCAGGAAAAGCAGAGAACTAGAATTTTCTTTCAGACTATGGGCAGTAAGTAGTGATGAATGAAAGTTTATACTGTATTCTGTACATCAGGGCTGAAGACAAGCTAAATAAATACTATTACTTTTTCTCCGAAGGACACACTTCGGACTGCCCACAGTTTTATTGATGAAACAGTTTTTTAAAAAAGGAATGAAAAAGTCCAGTTTTATAGTTTTTTTGATGTTTGCGTTATGCTCTGTTTTTGTACTCTAAAATACTGGAGAAACGTATGTAGATTCTTAAGTCTTTAAAACGTAGTGTTTATATGAGAACGTTTTGAGTTGACTTCCCACCAGTTCTGCTATTTGTACAACATTACAACTCAAATCTGAAACAGCCTTTTTTCACCAGTGAGCACATTCATGTCTAATTCACAACTGTTTTGAGTACAACTTTTAGTTGTTGCAGATGAATGCACTTAGTAGTTTTAAACATTCAGGGACATTCTATAAGTTTGCTTGGCATTTTGCTCACACAATTTTGTGTCTCTCATCAAGTCTATGACTGGGCTAAAGTGACTGTTACAACAATATCTTCAATATCAGTTAGCATAAAAAACATAGTAAGTACAAACAATGAAACCCTGCAATCTCCATTTAATGGAGAAACTCAGTACTTTTTACTAGCACTATTCTAGCTATTGTTAGCTGCCACAAATCAGTTGCTGTCCCATTTGAAGTCATACTGCGCCAAATTTACTTTCAAAAAAGGCATGTATGCTCTATATACTACCCCAATATTAGACTGAGCATTTTCAGTATACTATGTGGGGCATTACGCTCCCACCACTTCATTCATATAAAGTTTTTTTATATGAAGACTGTAGAATCCCTCTGATTAATATACACAAAACAACAAATACATATTCAGTTCATTCAGGAATATGGCTGGGTATAGACAAATGTTCGGTTTGGACAACACTCATTGTAACCACATCTCTCCCTGTTAATAGTATTTATTTTCCCTGTATTATAAAGCCTCTGATTGTTTTATCTGAAATATTTGTTAGCTTAGCTTTTCTGATACTACATAACTTTGTTTTGCTTATAAATCCTTTCTTTTTTTTTGGAAAAAAAGCTGTCTTAGAAATCTTAAAGTCTATTGATTATTGTCAGAAGAGCAAAACATACAGTGTAACATGAACTACTTGGATGTAAATAAAATAATTGTACATAGAACACAGAAAAAAATAAATCTAAAAGATATGCCTTAAAACTGATGTTTTTGTCCTGTTTAACTACAAAATACATTTAGCATCAAGCCATACACCTAAATGAGTATAGTTAGTCCAACTATTATTATAATTAACTTTTCATTATTTTAATTGAATACCATAAATCAATTAATCACACCTCAGTTGAATGTATGTGAATATAAGTTTATCTTATGATCTCCATGTATTAATCAGGTAAGTGTGAGGTTTAAATAAATAAGGCTGACATTTGCTTACTACATTGAACTTAAATGTTTGTGTGTTCTAGGTATTAACTAAGAAATTGTGAGGAAGGAAATCAGGTTTTAGCCATTAAGCTGGAAAATTACAAATCTTATAATTATTTGGAGCTACATTTTGGTGAGTACAAATATACTCACACTCAATTTCACTGTGATGTCACATAAAAGTTGTGAAAGTTGTGACACTGAACATGTGACAGTGAAAAATGTACCTACCAGTAAAATTGTACTGTCTCTATTCTCAGTTTAATAGCTGGAACCTGTTAATTACAGCGTAATTTAGCTAGATTCATTACCTGCAACACTTTTGTTCTACTTTGTACTACTTACCCAGTATTGTACTTTATTTAAACCATGAACCATCAATTCACCTTTACGACACAACACTTAGTATGTTGTAGTTTGTACATCATTCATTGTGCATCACTCATTTCTTTGGTAGGATATGAGTGGGAGGCACTTGTTATTGGCTACTATAAAATTGTCTGTCCAACTTGAACTAATCTTGTGGAGGAATTAAAGATCCCATGGATTTAAGGGGTGCTAGTCTAACCTCTACTAAAACAATGGTGTGCTGGAAATAATATCTTTATCATGTTAAATACTAAAACTCACAGAGTCCACTTTAATTTCTCTTATCAAACAAAATTAGCCTTTACCTTCAAGTCACACAGTCACAATGAACATCACACAAGTATTAATCCACTTAACCCTGGAAATGACCAGGTCTCTTTTATAGATTCTATACCAGAATACATGTTCATGCTTTTTAAAAGAAGTATTGGCTAACAGGACTTGAAACCCTCAGTTTTCTTAATCCTGTACAAACATACATATTCTTTGCATATTTGTCACACTTAATTGTTTCGACAAGCTGAGTAAACACAAAATTCACCTTTATGAAAATGTTACTGCCAGTCAAGCAATTAACCAAATTTAACTGCTTATAAATAAAATAGACACCCATGCTAGATAACTGACAGTCCTGTCATAAAGCTAAAACAGCAATCCACAATAAAAAAAATGTACAGTCAAACATGGTGATCATTTGCCTCAGGAAACTGCCTGGGAAACTTGCGATAACTGAGGATGGGTTATGCAATTACTGGGATGGGTTATGCAGCAAGACAAATGTCTAAGTACAAGAGCACATCCACATCTGAATTTCTTTAAAAGAAACACAATTAAGGTTTTGTAGTGGCCTAAACAAAGTCCTAACTTGAAGCCTGCTAAATTGCTGTGGCAGAACCCTAAATGGGTATTTCATGCTTAAAAGCCAAACATGACTTAATTTTAGCAATCCTGCAAAAAATCTTCCACAGCGATGGGAATGGCTGATCTCCAGTTATAGGAACATTTAGTTACAGGTTATGCTTCTAAAGGTGTCGAAGCCAGTCATTTTGTTTAGGGAGCAATTCGTTTTCACATTTAATATATTGTAGGCCAGTTTTTACTCACATTCTCCTTGTCCTAAATGTTCTTAATTTCTGCATGTTGTATAAGAATCTGAAACCATGCTGTGAAAAAAAAGGGAAATTAGTAGGTGGCAAATATCTTTCCACAGTAGTGTATGTGAAATGAGTTTTCAATTACAAATAAGGAACAGTAATATGGAAATATAGACATGTGCACATAAAACGATTAAGACATTATTATGGATCTTATTATTATCATTACTGTAATCAATGACATGAATTAACAATATAATTAACAGTAAAGTAAAAAAATCATTGTATTACTTTGACTAGATATTTCACATGATTTAACAGATATTCTTACTCACAATAACGAATAATTTTTTATGTTGGGTGTTGCAAGCCTTTGTGGTTTTCTTTTTAGTATAGCATTGGTGCACCTAGAGACATGCGCAAAACATTTTGGGAAAAAAATAGAACTAAATGTGTTGTCCACAAATTATTTCATGTTTACCATATCCAATATGGTAAATTCAGCAAAAAACAAACAAACAAAACTGTGTTCTTCTATGTGGAAACTAAACCATTACATATGAGTTTGTTTCCTGTAGATGATTTGGTCTTATTTTCACTTAAAATCAACAAAACATGACCCATGGGTGTCTTTTGCATCCTACTGTATATGCAAAAATGGAGCACTTTTTCAGGGCAGTGGTGTTATCCAGTACATTAAATAGTCTTTTGATTAAAAAAAGGGGGTGCCACCATGAGTGATTATACATACTTGAATGTATGTTAGTTATATAAGTTATTGGTTATAGTGATCAACTATAAAAATTTTTCCATATATTGGTGAATATCAGTTGCCAGGAGGATTAGTACATTAGTAGGAAGTGCAACATTTTATTAAAATTTTAATGCATTTAATTACATTTAATTAAAAAGTAACTACTACTTACATTACTATACTTAATGTCAATGGAAAATGGAAAGGCATTCAGTATTTAAATAGAAAATGTGAAATCATACACATCAAAATACTTTTACTCTTTGCCAAGAACTTAATTTTTTTTCCATCTACATCTACAATTACCCATCTCCTACCATAACAGTGCCAAATATGCAGGATGTAAACCAAAAGACAGTATATTTTCACACGATATAAGCAATGCCCTGGAACATTTCAGGTATTTTCAAAGAATGCAGAGTCTTCATTTTAGACTACGCTTAAAGAAAGTGCAGAATGACAGCCAGCAGTGAAAGCAGGACCGCAGAAAGACAGTTTTCTTAGTTCCATCCCCCCTGCCCCCGCCTTGCTTTTTTTTTCCTGCCCTCCCTTTTCCCTTTCTCTGGGCAGGTCTTCGGCCAAATGCGGTGACCTTCTCTGCAGACGCCTTTGATCTGATAGATGGGGCCTCTCTGGACTACCTGCTCCTACGCGGCCAGTCTTATCCATCCCTGAAATCCTCAGCGTCCCCCCCACCACAGGCCAGAGAAATTCATTAACCTTGCAGCCCCCCAGACCCAGTCCTACTGCTTAACGTCTGATTTATCACCATGCCCACCCCACACATCCTTCGATCAGACAAACATGTACGTGTAAGCCAAGACAGATTACACCATGGTTTTTTTTTTTTTTTTAAAGAAAAGATGTCTTAAGCTTGGGTTAATTTTCAAAGCAGTTTCTCATCATTTTACTTACTGGTTCAACTGTCATGATTTTGAGCAGTCTGGGTAAGCATTATTATAACAAAAACAAACCAGAAGATCAGACCATAGGAATGGAATTACATAAATGAAAATGCTAAAAACATCCATTAATCAGGACATGGGCACTGCTGGAAGTCTCAGATGTTGCAAAGGGAATCTTACTGCATTTAGTTTTTGGCACGCATGTTTTTGTGGTAACAATTCCACTCATATTTTACAGCAATGATTCCTCATATATACAAATATTGTACTGTGTGGAATTTTGTATTTTGGCTGGGCCTTAGGCTTCTCCTATAACACTCAGGGTATCATACAGCCAGCAAACTGAAGATTTTCAAAAGAGATACACAGTCATGTTGGAGTAATGATAAGCCATGGCCCTTCTCAACCCAGAATCTGAAACGAAAACAAATCATCACTGGGGTGCCTTGAATGAGCAAAGAGAAACAGAAAGAACAAGAGCATTCCAAAGCAGAGAGGGAAAAAAATGAGAAAGGGGGGATTACTTTATTAAGATGTACTGAAACGCGGCCAGCCAGTGATGGATGACTAGTTCAAAAAGGAAGAGTCCTGGAGACAAATCTATCTGCCGCGGGAGTCGCACAGCTGCTTTGAAAAGTTTGTCCAGGCCAAACTGTAGCAGTCAAAGCCCAATCATTAGAAATGCAGGATGTCTCACTCCCAGACAGCTCCGGCCTTTCAGTCGGCTGTATCAGACACTGCTTGAGGTATGAGCAGGCTAGCGGCCCAGAGACAAAGCATGCTTACTTGGCATGCTGTTTGGCTTACATGCTACCATGGTTACATACTAACTCATAAATCACTAAAATGAGTAAGTTAGCAAAAGACCAGTACTGATGCCCATTTTGTGCTTTTACCAATGACTCTATAGAACCTTGCTGGTCTTCACCTGCAGCTACTAGAAAATTCGCAAGTGAGCGATTAAGGAGCGCTGAATTAGGCCAAACCTCCATCAGACAGTATGTTTTCTGGTTCATGTAAAGATGTCTAGCGTATCAACAGGGACATGCATCAAGCAGCTGACATGCAGCATCTGTGCATAGCACTACTATGCTCTGCAACCTGGCTGGGCTGAGATGGGAACTGAGGCCCTACAAACTATCCCCACATCGAGTCTTTCAGCACCCAGGCCAGGCCAAAGTTGGAGGAACAGGGGTGTTGAGAGGGTGAGAAACAGAGAGAGTTACTGACTTGAGGAGGCACACAATGAACTGATATGAGAGCAAGTTCTTTGCACTTGTTGAAAAAAATGTAGGCATTAACAAAATATTCGGTTTGACTAAAGAATCTGGCAAATTTAACACAATTTGCATAATGCAGTGTAAATAAAGTGGTTCAGTGGCCGTTCTATTATTCTAAGGTCAGTAATATATAGTCACTCCAAAATGGTAAAGGAATCAAACTAACTTTCTAACTTATTAACTAAAGTTAATCCTAACTTTTAATGAATGTCCATTTTGGAGCTGCTTTATTAATCCATTCATCATGATTTTTTTGTAAGGAACTGTTTTTATATAAATATAAATATAAATGTTACTGCAAATATAAGCAAAAAGTGCAATATATGTGGCATATTTTCTTTATATATACAGTAATCTTTCTATTAAAGTTTATATACATATATATGATGAATCAAACCAGAGCAAGGTAGGAATAATGAAGGAAGGCCAACAATGAATCTACTGATGATTTCATCATCACCTCAACTATCACAGTGCCCCAACACTAGCCATTAATTACAAATTCATTTCATCATTGTGCATCACACAGTGTGATTTATGAGATCCAGTCAGGATCATGTGATTGATGGTTAGGTGAAATCAAAGGCCATGAGATAACAAAAGGGTAAAATAATGGCACTGATGTAAAATGCAGTCATATCAGATTTTTAATGTATGTCAAAGTCCCTCCATTTGTCCTTGTCAGGGGATGGCTGGATGGGCCAGTGAAGGTTTGAAGCCTAATCTAGGCCTGGGCCTGGAAAATGGCTTCCAGCTGTCTAATCATTAGGACTGATAAGGCACCCCATTCCCTCCACCTATAGGCTGTCTGTGGGAAAAGGTAAGAGGCCCATGGGGTGCTCTGGTACACCCAGCAAGTTCTTTCACCTGCATTTGTCTTCCACATGGAAGACATTGAGGCTCCTTCCTCGCTTGCAGGGTGGGTGGACATTGCGTAGAGGGTCTGCGTCATTTCAGACTCTGTCTTTCTCATTATTTGTTGACAGCATCACTCTCACTTGCTATTCTCTTGTCACGCATACTCATAACGGTACTGCTGGGACATTTTGGGGGGCTAAAGTACATATAAATTGACCACTGCAGGCCGGGACTGTTTTGCTCAGGGAAAAAAAAACAGAGATTAAAATCTACTTTCATTTCTACAAGCTGTCCACTACAAAGATAGATTATTTAAATTATACCAGTACCAGTTCCGACCGTTCCAGGTACCTGATAGAACAAGCGTGTGGTTGCTTTGATTTATCATGTTTTAGCTGGGCACAACAAGCTGAAGAACAATGAATAGGGGCAGTGTCATTCGCAATCAGTGGTCATTAGTGACATGAGGCGGTAGTAATGAGGTCATATAAGAGCTCAGAGTGAACCAATATTGTGACAGGAGTGCACATAGTTTCCCATCCAAAAGGCAGTCTAGTATGGTATATGGACGATGGGATATCCTATTATTGGAGAAGAACATTGAAGGACAGCAGACCCCAGTTGGAATCAATACACTACCTGGTGACCAACTCCCGAGAGGGCATGAACAGCCAACACAACAGGTCAATGAGTCTCGCCATATCGCTATGGGGTACCACCCCTCATGAACTAGGAGTAATGAGTGATTTCTATTCTTGTCAGTGTTTACTATTGTTGTAACTATTGTATTTGTGGCTGCAAAAAAGCTATACCATAGCAACTTATTTAAAGTCTTTATTTCTGGACTTCTGTCAACTCATATGCTTCAATTCTCAGGTTTCCTCAGCAACAATTTTATGTCATGTTTATGTAGGGCTTTAAATAATACAGCATACTGCATAATTTATATGTTCAACAAACCAGAAAAACCCATGTAATGTCATCCGATATGATGTCAGACAGCCAACATTACCGATGAATCTGGCACCTCTTGACCAAGGATGAGATTTGCGGTCAATTAACTCGCAGTTGGTCATACCCTCAGATCTAATCAACAGTGTTACTGTAGGCTTTATTTCCATTGATGGTTCAGTCTATACTACTGATTCACTAAAGATCCCATCACCCAATCATGAGCATCTTTATTTGGACCTGGATTTGGCTGTTGACATTAACACTTTATCACCATTAGCAACTACAATTTGGTTCACAAATTCACAACACAGTACCATATGTTCTCACAAAAGGTAAACATGGTACAGCGCTGTATTAGGAAAACACCAACCGTACCAATTCTATCTGCTTGCTCTATTAACACCAGCCAGAGGTCGATAGGGGCTGTCCCTCGATATTGCTCAAGCTGTTTTTGAGGGGTATTGATCTCTCTAAATGCAGGGGTCTGGAAGCCTTGCACTCTTGTGGGAACACCAGCCTCTGGCCTGTCTGAATGCGAGAGCACCTGGCTCTGCACACCACGCGAGACAGCAAGGAGCCTCTGAAGAGGCCAATGTGTGATTTGATGTTATCAATAAAATTTCCTCAGCTACAGACTGGAGTCACGACCCACCGCTGTCAGATGGAGTGTCGCTCGTGACTCACCTCAGCCAAAAGCGGCACTCTAGGATGCCAACACTCAATATCGCTCCAGTCTGTCTGGCTGTCTGGATCCATATAACTTAACATCTCTGGGTTTTACCTTGTGTGTGTGCCCTCTGGGCTAGAAACATGCATGCTGGCAGTTGCACATAAAGGCATGGTCAGAGAGGGTGCATGCAGGTCTAGGGATGTTATCTCTGAATGGAATAGACATGAGAGCTTGTTGATTCAGTTTTTTTCAAGAAAACAGAAAGTTCTCGTTTTAAGGAGACACTATGGAGACACTATTTTGAAAAGAACTATTAAAGTTCTTATTTAAGTTTCATTTCTACATTAATGTCTCACTTATGATATTTGTGTGGGTTTATTGAGGTCATTTATATACCTGCAACTTGCAACCAACACTACCACTGTTCTCTGCAGAACTATTGTAACTGAAATACACTGGTGGATTTTTACACTGGTGGATCTTGAACTGCTTGATTAGGGCACAGCTTCTTGATTTGCAGTTTTTTTTTTGTCCTAATTATGTTTCAGCTTCAGCTCATGGACAGATGTCATAGAGTTCTCTAATACAGAACTAAATTCATTTTTATCTCAATAATAGCTGTGGCAACCTTTGGTGACTTCCTGTACTAGTTGCCATTGTGACTGTGGAGATGTTTGGCAGGATTTTACATGCGGTTCTGTGATATTCTAGAACCTCACAAATGTTTTTTTCTTTCCAGGCCAATATTTTTGAAATGCCTTTCTCCTTATCCTTTATTGCATTTTCTTTTAATCATGACCTAGAGAACATCTTAAAAACATTGTGGTAAACTTTAGTAAGAGTAAGATTTACTTTCAGCAGGGCTGGTTGCATTCAAGCCTGGCTGTGTTCAATCATCTGATCCTTGATTCTTTAATAAATTAAATCTTAATTTAAAATGTGTTTTTTACATATTACTCAAATCAAATCTTTTATTTGATTATAAATAAAATATCTGAAATTATTTGTATTTACAAATGAGTCATAATAGAGAAAATCAGGCATAAGCAAATATGTTTTCTCAGAACTGTATGAAACATATGGACTACAGTGTCAATGGTATGCTTTGAAAGATGTTCTTGTCATATTTTAGTTAATTTTCTTATGTCTTATGTCAATATGTATTAAGTTTGGCCTTTCTGAAAACACTGTATATTGTGGGTCATAGCATGACTCAAACATAAACATTTTATGTAGCTAAACAGGTCCAAGTAGAAGACACCTTAGGTCATCTTGTGTTCTTCTGTGATTTTATGACCATATTCAGGCACATTTCATAATCATGTTTCCTGATGATTGTTATATGAAAGTAACTTTTTTTTGTATATTCTTTTGTATAACGAGTTGTATGTATATGTCACAGAATTCACACCTACAGTTGTGGTCAGGAGTGCACAAATGCAAGGAAATTAGTTGTGTTTTGCATTGATTCACTTTTTAAAACTGTTACAATTAGTTGCTCAATCTTGTAATGTGCACTCATGCGACTCAATGGTTGGTGCAAGTAGCATAAATGTGCAGGTTGTTCTTCTACTGTGCAAACATCTGGCACCTAAGTCAACTGTTTAAAATGGCTTATCTGTGCAAAATATGTAATATTTTGTAAAATATGTATATGTAAAATATGTAAAAAAAAAAATTAAAAAAAAAGAAAGAAAAGAAAAAAAAAGTATTTAGTTGCAAAAACATCATTTAAAATTACAGTAACTGTAAACAAAACTTTAAGGCAATAAAACGTAACATGAAACATATTGTGTTCAAAAGAAGTTGTCAATCTTTTTTGAGTTAGAAGGAAAAAGGTTGATTTTTAGATTTGTCCTGGATGCCCCTAGCTGTCACATGATGAGCACTGGGTTGCCACCAGGAAAAATTTAGAAATGTTTAAGCAAACATAATAACAAACATAAAATCACTACTTATTGTTATAATATTATTGTATTTATTCTAATATTAGTGTTTTTTCTGAGCAAATGCCTACTTCTGCACACCGCTGCATATAGGCCTCTTTGTCAAAAGTGATCTTTGATGTGCTTGTATTTGACAGCAAAAAATCAAGGATATTTTCACACTGTGGAGCCCAGTCAGGAAAATGCTTCGTTCCAAAGGATTTTAAACTTGAAATCGACATTATTACAAGCTCTACAGCTTGACAACATGGCTTCAGGACTCAAATGCTGGTCTGTCATCCACTTCAACAGACTGTTTGGCTTTGGTAACAGCTCAGCCCTCACCCACCAAGAGCACATACTCACCTCAGAGCTCCGGGTCTGTGTGTGTGTATGTTTGGGGGCACTGTTATTCTCTACGTGCTGGTGGTCCAGCACCACATTTGCCTTACAAACAAACTGGGCCCTTCATCGCTTCAGCCCTCAGCCCAGTGTTAAATAAATATGCCTGGACTATCAAAAGGCCTCGCAAGGCGAGTGAAGAATCTCTCACCCAGCTTGTCAACCTCTCCCTCGCTTGACGAATTTGTGTTTTCTGTTTGTGTTTCCAATTAAGTGCAGCAGATGGGTTAGTGGAGAGGCCCACGTGCATGTCCTGCTGACAGAGTATTTGTCTCTCTCCTCTGATGCACACATTGTGAACAGCGGACACCATCAGTCACACTGATGGACAATGAGAGCATGCACAGTACAGGCTACTGCAAAGGAGGGGTTCGTTCATGCCAGGTATTATGAAGGACTTTTTTTCTTTTTTCTTTCCCACTGGCTTTGGTTTAACATGAAGGCACAATAAGCCTTTGGCTGAGGGCTGAGTTGGTTTATCACAGTGGTTGTGTTTAAGTACTAAACTGTTCAAATTTGACATGATACCTTTATACCTGTTTCAAAGAGTAGTGTAGATAATTACTGCTTATGCAGAAAACAAGAGTTGGCTGTAGAAAACGTAGAAAAAGACTTGAGCTGTTACAACCTAATCCACTACTAAAGTGTGCTGTGACAGTGGGTGTGTAACAGTGTTACAGCCTACCTTAGTGTTACTAGAACCTTATCAAAGACAAAACACTTTACACAGGGCATGGGTGAAGCCACCACAATCCTCTGTTTAAAGACGACTTCAAGAGCAGAAAGATATATACTGCACAATGCCATTTAGCATCACGTAGCATAACATTACACACACGTTTGGCGTGAGCTTACTACCCTTGCTGAAGCCTTTACCGTGTTCATGGTAAAAGACCAGTCTACTAAAGTTAGGTGAGATTATAGAACATTAACATCTGCTGTTTAAATCCCTGTTTATCTTTTTTTTGGTCTTGATATGACTTTAATTTACTGTAGTAATGGCAGAATGTGGGCTGGAGCACTGTGATTATATTCAGTTGGCTTTGTGTGGTGACAGCTGATTAAGGTTTAAAGAAGGGACACAGAATTACCACCATCATTTGCTTCGAAAAGTTACATTGCCTTAGTTTGACTATGATTATAATATTAATTATTAATGCTTTATAAGACTATATATTATTTGATGTCATATTTGACAAAATACATGATGAAATCTTATTTATTATTATATATCATGTGTAATAGAAAATAATGAATGTGTAATGAATTGCAAACAAATTTTTTAAAAGGATAAAAAAAAACTTCCATTCTTGGTCTTGACTTAGACTTGGACTAGCGCTCTTGATTACAACTCTAATAGAGGCCATACCAAAATGAGGCTAAAGTGTGAAAAACGATCCAGTCTTCCAGAAGGTAGTGCCATTGCTTAAGTGTGCATGGTGGCTGCTGTTAAGGTTAAGCGCCACGTTAAGGTAACCCTAGGAGAGACCTGTCACGTCTAGCTGACATAAACAAGGCCACCATGTGACAATACAAATAGGGAAGAGGACTCACTGTCTCAGCTATCCATACCAGACACCCTATCATGATGAATGGGCAGTGCAGGCCAGTCACATGCTGATTGTATGACACCACTGAAAGTCCACAGGACTACCCAGTGACATGCATGCCTAAGCCCTCCTGCCAATCACGTCTGCAGGCCAAGGAAGATGATTAGCTCACAGGAGTGCTGTTACAGTTCAGATGATAACCCTTATTCGACAATTTAGAAGAGGGCTCACTGCAAAGAATTCAGTAAGCAAAATATAAACGTGCCGCAACAAGGAGTTCATGTAAAGAGTTGTCACTAAGGGACCACAAGAAGTTGTTCAACAGATAAACTGATGCCAAATCATTACTCACTCTTTTGATTTGTTAACATTTAGAAACGACGCAAGCCTGTGTAAATGTTAATTGTGAAGCAACTGCAAACTTGAAATTTGTTCATGAATAAAGTAACATAGGCCTCAAGGGCCTGGTTAAAGAACCTGGATCCAAGTATATAATTAAATGTGGTGACGTGGTGGAGAACACTACAGTACAGCAGTGGTCGGTAGACTTAAGAAAACACATTTTAACCCCAAAAATAGTTCAAGCACTCTAGATATATAACGTTTCAAGAGTGTGTATGCAAACAGGTCTGTTGGCCTCAAAGTGCTATGCCGTAGAAAGGGAACTTGGCCTCGGCTACAGTGAAGATGAATGAGAGTGTGACAGCTTTCCCTTCTCTCTTCCATCTCTACGGGAGGCTCATGTTGGGCCTTGTGAGTGTGTGTGTGTGTGTAACTGTGAGAGAGAGAGAGAGAGAGAGAGAGAGAGATGGAAAGACGGCAACACTGTGTGTCTGTGTGTGTGTGTGTATGTGTGTCTGCGCTCGCACTGTGTAAACTCGCGGCGAGAGATCCCAGGCTTGGGGAAGATAAAGACTTCTCGCTAGAATGTAAACACTCTGTGAAGTGGCGAGGGGGGCAGCTGCAGTCACACACAGACACTTTGAAAAGAGCCCGGCGTGGGTCAAGGTTAAGCGGCACACACTTTAAGGACTGCTTTCCCTCTTAACCCTCTCCAAGGGGCGGGGCGGTCATGTAACGATGAGAAAGGAAAAGATAACATCTTATAAAGCCTCACAGTGTGGCAGTGGCAACATTGAGGCGGGCTCCATTATGAGCTTTGTTTGCAACAATCTATTGCCATTTTTTCATTGGCCGTGTGTAACATAATGTAGCACATCCAGTACAGTAACATAATATATACAATACTGTAATACAGTACAGTAATATTGTCTCCGATTTCATCATTGCCAATTTCAACCCACTAGCTAGTCCTCCTCCTCCTACACAATGCCACCAGCGCTGAGATGGTGAGGGTCCACATGCGTTTCCTCTGAGTCGTGTGAAGCCAGCCAAATGAATGTTTCTGAACTGCTGCTAACACAATGTCATTGAACAGCTCAACACCCTTGGAGGAGAATGCTAACTGCCAGTACTGTTATGTCAGCTAACAGACATCTGCGCTGGCAAGCATCATGCTCAGTAGCAGAGAAAGAGGGAGGGCCGTGTTTCCCACCCAGAGAGCGAGGCCAGCTACGCCTTCTTGGAGTCCTGACCACAGGCGGCTATGGCATCACCAGGGAGGAAACTCGTAATCAGGGAGAGTGAGAAGAACCTTTTTAAAGTTAAAAGAACTGTAGAAACCTACTGTAGTAGTGTTGTCGAAAATATACATACATACATACTGAAAATATATAAACTGATACAAATACATTTCCCACAGACTCCATTCTATCCATCTCATTGCATGTTAATAATTTTATGTCTTTATTTGACTTGTTTGCATTGTAAAAAGGCTGCTTGACTGTTGCTTGAAATTACTGCATTTGGTCATTTTTCAGGGAGGTAATTACTGGAAATAAACCACTATGATACTGTAAATAGTATCAAAAATCAATAATAAGTATTGAATTGGAATGGGAAATTCTATTATTGTGGCAACAGTGCCCTTGGCCACAACAGTTCACATTACGCCATTTTGTCATTAAAAATGTTGAGCCTGCTGCTTAAGTGCACACCTGAAATTAAATTTAAAAGTAATAATAAAAATGAATTATGATGTTAGTTTCCATATTTCATTTGTTGTCAACAGTTGTTTAGAAATCACAATATTCAAAACCACGGCTGCAGAGTTCAGCAAAAACTCTTTTACAGCTCAGTGATCTCGAGTGCTACCTATAACAGACCTGTAGATGGATGTAGACCAATTGATAAGTCTTCAGTCTCTCTTATATCACTTCACATCATTTCCTGTTTTTTGTGGTATAATCAAGTTTTTGCTACTAAAATTAGATTATTAACTGTAATTACAATGTATATTTATGATAAACGTGTTTTTATATGTATATTGGCTATTTCAGACCATTCCATCGGCAAATGATGATTTGGGAGAAGACTGAAGAGAAGGGAGAGAACTCCCCTCTCTAGTAAGTGGAGACAGGAATGAAAGATGATAGAGTTAAAGGGAGCAGACAGGGTGGTGGAGGGTTGCGAAGATTCGTCAAAAACACATCAACATGGTAAAGATGATATTTACAGAACATTTGATTTGGAAGTGGGGCTTTAGGCATGTTCATCCTCCCAAAATTTTTCTTCTTATTTCATAACATCGCTTAATTTGTTTTACAGCCACTGAACAATCTTTATCTTTAAAGGGTGTTTTACTGTATGTTTCAATATTCATTTATTTTACGGAAAGTGCAACACAGTTTAAGCTGCTTGATGTTAAACCATCAAAAAAGGAAATAGTTTCCACCACTGACTCAAGATTTCCATAAACATAAAAACAAAATCTTATGATCTGAAACCAACTGCAATTTGCGTGTATGTAAATGTATTTGTTTTATAAGAAAAGTACTTCTTTGTGTTTAGTGGCATAACTTTGATTTTATGGCCCTTGAAAAAATAAAAAGGGCCTCATTCACCATTTCACAAAAACCTAAATAAATATTATAAATTAAAATTTTTTTTTTTTTTTTTTTACAAGTTTACAATAAGAAATGATCAGATATA
Organism: Salminus brasiliensis; assembly: GCF_030463535.1. Lineage (NCBI taxonomy): Eukaryota > Metazoa > Chordata > Actinopteri > Characiformes > Bryconidae > Salminus > Salminus brasiliensis. The sequence goes on from NC_132878.1 coordinate 16,719,229, forward strand.
ATGTTGTACAATGTGACAACAAATACCTAACTATGGTGCACATCTATGAAATATGACATTACCAGAAAACCATTACCATATATATGTATGCTAGGAAACAGACAGAGAACATACCACTGTCGTTAACAGCGAACATCATCTCGGCCAGTGGTAATTTGATGATCACTGACAGTTGGAAGCAGCCCACAGCAGTTAGCTAATTAGCTATATGTCAGAGTTCTCATGTGATTACAAGAGACTAAACATTCTTTTCTGGCTGATCTGTTGCTCTTTTGCTGAAGTATGTATGTTAAAGCCACTTTTTCTTTAATTAAGAACATTAAGATTAAGAACAAGCTGTGAACACATATCATGATGCCGTACAGTAGCTGATGTCTCAGGTTTATCACACACATACCATTTAATATATACATACAGTTTACTGTCATTTTACTACACTACCACCCTACCACCTTAAATGGTGCAACAGTCCCATTCTGCATCTACTTTTAAGATGGAATGGAAAATGTGAATAAGAAGCTGGCGAATAAGAAGTTTGTTAGTATGGACCATGCCATGGGAGGCTGGATGGAAGGGTAAACTCAGAAAACTTTTGGGCTGGAGCTCGGGCTGCTTCAAGGTAGGAGCTTGAAGTCAAACCCCCATAGCTGAGGTAAGCCATGGAGAAGAAGGCAGGAGACTGGGTGGAGGTGGATGCGAAGTTGCTTGTCACAAAGGTGAAATGAGAGTAGAGGGTAGATATAGGGCTGTTGAGGAGGAGGGGTTCATGGCATGGTCCATCTCCCAAAATTAATTCTTGTTTCATTTTCAAGTGAATTGTTTAAGAAGTCATTTTAGATCAAATATGTGAAAGGACAGGGGGCAGTGAAAGTACATGGCTACACTGTGCTCAAGTTTTAGCCAACTAAACGTTAGTATTTCCGCACCAAGCTCACTACAATATACAGGGCAAGTATACCACAATATACCAATAAAAGTTCTTGGGCAATGCTACATTCACCTACCCTTGTGGCATAGTTCAAATGTAAGTTGCTATACATCATCAGAATGCTATAAATGTAATATTTTCATTAGGCTAGCTGAGATAGTTAATTAGCTAGGCTAATCTAGTAGTGTTTGAACATACCAATTTTACAATACAATATCTGCACCAGAACATTATTCAGACACATTTCCTGTATGTGAGACCATCTAATTATCCCTCTGTGTTTTGTTCAGTCTTGTACATCCACTGTGCACAGGGGACAAAACCTAAAGGCCTTCAGTAGTTCAGCCAACAAAAAAAAAACTAAGCAGGCATCAGAAGGACTCCTAACATATCAAAACAGAGTGAAACAGTCACCATTTCAAAGATTCAGTATGCTGGACAAACCTAAGAGTGGGGGAGGAGCACGGGTGAGTCCAACACCGCACTTGACGGATGAAATTATGAGAAATGGCAGTCCAGTTGCAGTCCAGTCCTCTGACTCAGCCCTGGGCCTGGAATGCAGATGAATGACAAGTCAAAACACTATCACTGGAAGACAAATAGAAGCGATTACATTAGCAAGGAAAAGTGTAGAGAAGAATCATGTACGAGGGCCAGGTTGAGGCACTCGATATCACAAGTGAAGCCTTTTGTTCCACTTTGTAATTTCTACAAAGGCTTAAGCCTTATCTTGGAGTGTGTATACAGTTTCATGCTTATCTCTCATTCATTTGACTCTGGTAGAGATTGATGAAAGCACAGGTGGTTGGTCAGCACTTATGTTTGAAAAATCCTCCGTGTTCGTTTAGTCTGCTTTTGAGGATCAACCGCCTGTGCATGTTTAGAAGGAGATTCTTTATGTTGAAAGGCTGCAATCATGATAGATAAGGAAAAATGACGCTAACTGCTTTGTGAGATCCAAGTGTAGAGGTCCATATCTGTATATTTTAATGTCACTATGTCATCAGACGTTTATGGAATACTTAAGTACAAACCATTCAAATCATATCCTTAATGCTTTCTACAAAATTCATTGAAAAAGAGACCTAAAAAAGAGTCCTAAAAAGAACGCCAATTAACTGAAAAAAGGTCTTTTTATTACCTCTAATTAAAAAAGAATAATCAAAAATTGTGTTCAGTGTTTATTAATTACCCAGCAAGGCCTCTACTAATGTCTCTCATCCTAGTATGATCGCTGGTAAAACTGAGACTAATATAGCTGCGGACATGTTAATAATAACTTTGGCTGTCATTGTAATATACACAAGACCCCTTCTGCAGAGGACAGTTAATGTACACTGATCAAAGTGCCTGAAGTGGTGCATAATGCTCTCCACTCTCCTCCCACATTCTCTCTAGAGAGATGGATCAGTCACCAGGGCAATGTTTGTGTGCATCCTACATAATAACACTCTTAACAAGTACTTAACAAAGCAGCTTCTGCCCTGGGGAACGCATGCTGGAATACGATGGGATGGCATGGGCCTGAGCTAATCAACCTCTCTTAGACCATCTTCATTATCTGTTCTGGATGGACAGTAAGTAGATGCTTGGGTTATAAATAACACCATCTGCTCTCTGTCAGCCTTATCAACTGGTTTAGCATTCAGTTTGGTGTGCCATCGGAATCTAGTCAAAGCTATTTTGGCAAGCTTCTGTGAACTGTAGACTTGTTGAAGATCAACTCAGTAAACTAAAAAAAAAAGTAGGACAAAAAGGCAGTATGTTTCCATTTTCTGTAAAGTTGGAATAATGGGATGCACATAATAAAGAAGCATAAACCTATGCAATTAGGATACAAAGTGGAATATAAAGCTCATTTGTTTGTATAGTGTAAAAAATAAAACCCACACATAAAGGGTCTTGGTCAACTCATATCTTAAAGATTTCAGTTCATTTTAAGGGTCAATAATGCTAGTGCTGCTAAATGAAAGTGAATGAAAGTGAATAGTAACCGGCCAGCATTATTTACTTTATATAATGCTGACATAACATGGTGATTACTTGCTTGCTCTATTGTTAGCAATATTAGCAATTTTATAAAATAAAGGAGCACAAATGCCAAAACCACATCACTGCTGTCCAAGGAGAACTATATATCTCAGTTTTGGCCATTTTTAGCTTTCTCCATCATTATTTGAACCCTGTAGCCTGAACCCTGTAGCATTTGAACCTTGTAGCTACACAATAGTTTTGCCTTTTCCTGTCTGTCTGTGTATATATATATATATATATATATATATATATATATATATATATATATATATATATATATATATATATATGAAACAAGAAGTCACTTTCTTCAAAGTCAAAAATTTAAATACACTAAAATTAATTAGATACACACCTGTGGATGTATTTTAAGGCACAACTGAAACACACTGCTTCTTTGTGTAACATCATGGGAAAGTCGAAAGAAATCAGCCTAGATATCAGGAAAAGAATTAAGGACTTGCACAAGTCTGGCTCATCCTTGGGTGCAATTTCCAGATGCCTGAAGGTACTTAATTCATCTGTACAAACAATTATACACAAGTAAAAACAAGATGGGAATGTCCAGCCATCAAACCACTCAGGAAGGAGACCAGTTCTATGCCCCAGAGATGAACATGCTTTAGTTAGTAATGTGCCCAAATCAACCAACAATCAAGAACAGAAGCAAAAGACCTTGTAAAGATGCTGAAGATGGTAAGAGTGTGTCGTTATCCACAGTGAAACGAGTACTGTATGAACATGAGCTGAAAGGCCACTCTGCCTGGAAGAAGCCATTACTCCAAAAGAAACATAAAAAGACAGATTAATGTTTGCAAATGCACACAGGGACAAAGACCTTTATTTTTGGAGACATGTCCTGTGGTCTGATGAAACTAAAATTTAACTGTTTGGCCATAATGACCATCCTTACGTTTGGAGGAAAAAGGGGGAAGCTTGCAAGCCTGAGAACACCATCCCAACTGTGAAACACGGGGGTGGCAGCATCATGTTGTGGGGTTGTTTTGCTGCAGAAGGGACTGGTCACAAAATAGATGGCACCATGGGGAAAGAACATTATGTGGAAATACTGAAGCAACATCTCAAGACATCAGCCAGGAAGTTAAAGCTTGGGCGCAAATTGGTCCTCCAAAAGGACAATGACCTGAGGCATACTGCCAAACTGGTTACAAAGTGGCTTAAGGAGAACAAAGTCAATGTTTTGGAGTGGCCATCACAAAGCCCTGATCTCAATCCAAGTGAAAAAATCCACTCTTTCATTATTCTGGCATTTAGCAAATAAAAATAATTTTGGTAATCCTAATTGACCTAAAACGGGAAAAGTTTATTCTGACTTCATGTCAGACAGTGAGAAGAAAAATGCATATGTGTATTTTTATATAGTGTAAGTAAACTTTTGGTTTTAACTATATGTATGTGTGTGTGTGTGTGTGTGTGTGTGTGTGTGTGTGTGTACATAAAGATTGATAGATAGAACAGTTATAAAACTTACCAAAATGTAAAGGTGGTGGGACACCTTGCCCTCAAGTTATCCTAAACTCCAAAAAGTTACGTACAGATTAATCAGTTATTGAATATTTTCAACACATGTGGTTCATCTTACTACATTACATGTTGAGTAAATTGTCTCATTCAGATCTATCTTCAGTCACAGCAGTAAGAGAAAGTCGTCATAAAACACTACAAGTGAATCTTGCACAGGTGGATCGAAGTCACTAAATGCCTTCTATTGATAAAACTTGAGTTCATCCTGACAACAGCCTCATCTTCATGTGTGCAACAGATATCAATCCAGCGCACAGAGACATGGGAAAACATTAGCTGGGTTTCAGACAAGGTGAAAAATGGAAGCTCACAGCCGATGATAGTTCCACTCTAGTAAACTATTGATTCTGTCACTGGGTGCCTACAAAACAGTATGCTCACAAGGGATCTGATGGCACTCTTCCTAGACCATAGGGACATGAAAAAATAGCTGTCATTCTCTAACAAGACTTTCAAAGTGTGAGGAATTGGCCATAGGACCCATCAGTGACGCTGATGAGATGTTCTTATACTGAGATAATGGTCTGGGATGGCTGAATGGGACGTCCCAGGACAACTCTCACTTGCGCAAGCAAAACACAAATAGGGACTCTCAGTGAAAGCTTTGGGTCCTGGTTGACTTGACTCACTCCCCAGGCTTTAAGTAAAGATTGGTGAAATGCATGAAAAGGTGGAGGGGACAGGTGCAGTCAGGCATAGAAGCTACCAGCATATCAGAAATCAATACACAAGGCAGCTCTGCTTAACAATGCCAGGTGTGACCATGTCCCCGTCAAGGGTCCACTGAACCTTATGACGAGGTGTTATTCACATGTCTCCTAAACTTTTCATGTCTTCTCACCTCAAAATAATGTCCTCTTCTGCCATGGGGCTTAGAGGCTAAGACTGTGATCTTTGATAAAGAAGTGGTCAGTTTTTAGTTAAAGACAGTAGGGCTCTAAACAATAATTACTGCAGTCTCACACTGATGATTTCCATATATATATATATATATACTAAAAGTAGGCCATCTTAAGATTAGTTGATTGTTAAAGAGCAAAAAACACTGGTAAGCCTAAAATATCAAACAACCTGGCAGAAGAATCAAGGAGTAGATAATAAATTATACTTTAAGGGGTCTCCCAGTGGCTCAGCGGTCTAATTCGCAAGTTTGAATCCTAAGCCATGTTGGCCAACACAGGCATCTGTTAGCTGGTAATGTAATGTGTGAATATTCAGTATTTCTAATTGTGTGAATATTCAGTATTTCTATTGTAAATGTGTATTCTTTTTATTCTACTGTAAGGGACGATGCACCCAAGTTTTTCATTCACCTTTACATCTGTGTAATGTGACGTGGCAATAAAGTGATTTGATTTGATATTACTTGGTGCGATGGAACTGGGGACCTGGAGCTTTCCTCTGAGCACGTCAGCTGCCTGGCTATGGTGCGTAGCGTATGGTGCTATTGGCGGCAATTCAAAAAGAGGCTGGCTTTGCATGTATCAAAGGAGACATGTTAAATCCTTACCCTTCTCTGGAGCATTGCTAGTGTTAGGGGGCACTACCAAACTTGGAGAAAAAGAGGGGAAAAAAAATTATAGTACATAAATAAAATGTAAACCATCAAATATAAATAATACTTTAAATCAGGATATCACTGTTGAAAATATTGAGGAAACTATCCCAAATGTAGTTATAGATGTATAAAAGACTGCATACAAGGCTTACATAAGTTTATGCAGAGTTTAACAGAGCACAAAACACTGACACACTAACAATACCTACTCAGAACCAGGAATCTGTACCAAGCTTAATTGCTTAAATATATTTACATGTATATTTATTGCATTTATTCAGAGGACTTATTCGGTGAAAGCCTAATTGTTGTGCAGTCAGAAAATATCTGTACATAGTTTAAACAGGCCATAGTGCAAAAATGTATTTTCACACTTGTTTGAAGTAGCTGAGGGACAATCAGCATAAGGAAGATTACGTTCAGTGCCATGAAAGAGGAACATCTAGACACTGAGTCTTACCTGAATCTCACAAGGCTCTAGGTACAGATCAGAATAGGAATAGCATAGGAAGACCAGCCAAGACAGAGTTGTAGAAGTGAAATCTTGAGAACACAAGGGACTGAGCAAGCACCTGAGTTGGCTCTTTAGAGAGAAAATGTTAATTTCTTCAGATGTTTTTGAGGAGAAACCTAAAAGACAGAGTCAGGTGAATAATTCTGTGTGGTCCTACCACTCTGAAAGTGCATACACAGACACCTCACTGGAGCTTGGTGGCAGCAGAAGAGGACAACTCTTCATTAGACCTGATTTATTAGGCCGCACTGAGCTGTATCCCAATGCTAATTGTTGGCTAGGGCTAGCTGGATGGTCATATTTCCCTTTGCAATGAAAAGGCTCAGAAGGTCATCCTGACAGAATAGCAGTCATTTGGCGGGTCACAGAAAGAAAGGAGGGGTTGAGTCAAAGGTCAAACTAACATCAAGATATAGCGACACTACAGGTCATTTGGTGGGCCACAAGGAGACAGCCGCACCAGAGACAGACCGATTAGTATGCCTCATTATCAGAGCTTTGAGCACACAGAGAAGTAGAAGCTGCCGGGGATCTATGAAGAAGGTCAGCATGGCATTGCAGAGGCAAGGCAAAGTGCAAGCACAGATAAGACCCACCTTGCTTGAAATTTGTTTGACTAAATTCCTTTTCTAGAGTTTCCACTGGGCACAATTTGATCCAATAAGGTATAGAAGCTGTTTGTTCAGATGTTGAGCACTGGAACACTGTTATAGTGCTCAGACGACTACCCAACAGACTACGAAACAACTTGTCAAAAATACACAGAGGTTAAAAATGAAATAAAGGGTTAATACAGATGTACAATGGTACAATGGAGGCAATGTCCCAGCCTTGTACACAAAAGTCATTGGCCAGCACACCAAACTGTATCTATCGTCATCCCGTCTTACCCAAAGCTATAATCTCCACCCTATTCCCACACACATACACACCAGACAGTCTGCATGGCACCAGACAGCAGCGAACAGTCGAGCGGGATGTGTGAGAGCCCCCTGCTGCCTAGAGGCAGGCGAAAGGAGGAAACAAACCCTTGCTAATGGAGACATGACATGCTCACCAGGGCGGAAACTCAAACAAACGATTAATGGGCCATGGACCCTTCAGCACAGCATCCCTCCCTCCTCCTCCTCCTCCTCCTTCCCATTCTCCTATCCCTCCCTTTCCTTTCTCATCTTCCACACACTGTTGTTGGTTGACGCTGGCATCTCTGGGCTCTAGCCACTGCAGACACGGCATATTTCTGGCGTCCCCTCCCCCACCCACCACCAAGCCTCGCCCCTCCCCAAGCTCCACATGCCTGGAGGACCCCAAAGCAAAGTCAGCCAAAAGCAGCCTTGAAGGATGACAGCCATACAACCCCACACAAACAGTGTGAAAAATGCTGTCAGCGCAATAGGTGTTCTTCCACTTTGGTAATTGTGGACATGTTAAATAGCGGTCGCCGTGCACCACTATTAGCCACATTTGCCAGCTTTTTAACATGCTATTAGCATTAACCACTGTGATTTGCAATTGGACACCGTAATGACAGACCATCAATGTCCACCAAGACGTCTGAAATAGTGTAGGTGTCTCAGACTGGAGAAGACCTAACATGACCCAACATGAAATCGGTTTACATGACAATTCCCTGTGGACCAATCAGAGACAAGCACTGTCATCTGTCCTCTGTGTTTGTGTGCGAATTCATGGGAGTGAGAGAGCAGAAGACGGGAACACAGCAGTGGTGACGTCAAGCTGGCACTATGCGTGGATGGCACTCCACGCATGAAGGGAAGCGTCGTTCTGCACTGAAGATACATCTGAGATCTTCTCGGGTCCCTTCTGAGCTCCAGAAGCTCAAAGTCGCTTCGCTACGCTCGGGTGGAGCCTGTGACCTAATGAAGCAGTAGTGGCGCAGCCCAAATGGGATTAGAGTGGGGTTATTAGGCCACAGCTTAGCCACCCCCTCCCCAAACCTCCATCAAGATGGAGGTCCTGCTATTAAACATTTTTTCCTCCATAACATCTCTCAAATCAGTTCTATTCTTAAAACTGCAACGGCTGAGATTAGGCAGGCAGAGAGAGACACTGATCCAAACGCAGCACTTCAGGGCAAGTTCAACTAGAGTGCACGGCACAGATCACAGTGAAGTACATCCTCTGGTGTTGTCGGCAACTACCGGACAGAGCCGCAATCATTTCAATACAAAACATCGAAGAGGCACATTTACAGACTGACCACAATATGACCTGCCACGCATTATGTCACCGCCTAAGCCAAACTCATTGAGATTTCATTGTAATTCTAACTATGCATGTTTTTTTTTCCACTAATCCACAGACTTTGACTCTTTTCATAGATCCCTCTCTGGGTAGGGCGGTGCTTGTGCTTATGAGGATCAGTAACATTTTTAGCAGGCACTCATCCCGCAGGCTTGCAGTGTTCCTCGAAAGAAGTAGACTAAAGCCAAATGTGTGTTCAACTGATGCTATTCATGAATAAATGCTGTCAGAATGACAACTTGATCATGTCTAGGCGTGGGAATCTAGACATTTCAGCCGACATTTGGCTGAGTGGCTCTCCATTTTCCAGAGGGCAGAGCATCTCTGATCCAGTAGCCGCCGCCACCATCACTGCCGTCAAAGCGCCGCAAAAGGGGGGAGCCCTCGAGCTCATGTGTTTTGATTAGCAGGTAATGATCTTTGATCTAATGCGCTGACTGGGAAAGTGCGGCTCCGATTGAATTCCGGTGGATGCTTGGCCGACCTGGAGCCAGTGTCACTTCTCATTAGAGCTGCCGGCTCCATGACCCCCCATCCGCCCAGCCGGGGTCCCTTCTCTCAGCTGGAGAACCCTGCGTAATGATATCAATAGCAGCAGGGGTGCAATGAATACAAATCCGCGTGCAGAATGTTTGGACAAGAATCCGCTCCTGGAGCCCCCCCACTAACCAGTGCTCTCTCTCTTTCTGCCTCTCTCGTTCTCTCCCCTTGGCACCCCATACCCCCCCCCCCACACACGAAGGGCAGATGATTAGTCAGTAGACAAGGAAGAAACAGCAGTGATTACCAAACTCCCCCCAGTGGTGGTCCAGTCAAAAAACAAGTCCAGTGTTACAACCTCTGGATGACCCCTCTTAAAGGAAGACTCTGCTTATTCCTGAGGCATGAATTGGAGCATAGTGAAATGATGCTCACACATCGCACACAGAGTCATTAATATGATGCTATATTTGACTTTTTGCTACTAAGTTAGCCGAAAGGCACAACCTGCTGAAACTGTGATTCATAGCACCAAAGAATTATGACTCTGTATAGAGAAATCTGAGACAATTCATTGTTCACAATCCACACTTTCCAACTCAGTATAGGAATATGCTTACTTAAAAAAACTATCCAAGCTAAATCTGGGATACACAGTCTACACCCATAATCGGCAAAACACACCATCCAGTGTAAGAGTCAGCACAGCAGGAATTCGATTTCCGTCTCTGGTATTGACACAGCCGGTTGGGAGCCTGGCCAAAGATGCCAGCAACAAAAGCATGTTCATAGACTGGCCAACCTGACCCCCAATTAAAAAGTGATGGTAAAAGGTCTTGCGTTTCTGCATCCATTGGAAATTCCATAAAATGGCTAATGAGTCAAACCAAGAACATTAGGTTACACTCTACAAAAAGCAGCGGCACTAGCTCAATGAAAGTCTTAATCACATTCCTAGTCATGTGTTTCAATCTCTGATGAAAGCAATATTTTCTATATGCAAATAAAAAAATATGTAAATTAACTAGTAAGTGCAGTTTACTTAGTTCAGAGTGTTTAGAGCTTGTATTTTCAAAAAGTAGGCCTCTCACAGTTTCAGTGTATATTGATACAGTGGATACAAAAAATATTTCCTAATAAAAAATGTTAAGTTGATCAGAACATTGCTTCAGTCATTGTTTTGCGCACTGGTGCTCTGAACATTGGACCTTCTGTGAAGGACTGGTTTGGGGAAGTGAGAAATACATACAGCCAATTGCAGAGGAATCTTTTACATCTTTTTAAAGTGTTTCTTTTTAAAACTGCTTATTCATTGTGGTTTGTTAGTTTTTTTCTGGTTTGGTTAGTTCTATGTCCATTATTTATATCAAAAAGACATTTTATACAAATGGTCAGTCTGAAAGATTCAATGTCAGATAGAAAGCACATGGAACTACGAACACTACGAACTATATTTCTATAACACAACCACCCAACATGTTATCTAAGACAATGTCACAGAGATCAGCATTTCCATTACATTTTCCCAGAAGCAAAGCTTGTATTTCAGCTCAATGTATTTCATCATACATGAAATACACAAAATTCTAAATGGCAACGTGAATAAACCAATGAGCGAGAGAGAGCTACTCTTTAAGTCATTTGAATCTTAAGATGACAATAGCTCGTCACAGAACATGAAACAACGTGACATGAAAATGATAAGAGCGGTTTCACCCAAGCGGTCCATTTCACCATCTAATTAAGCAGTCTAGCCTCTGAAAACGATGTAGTCTGGATGTTCTCTCCCAGACAACTGCCAAAGAAGACAGCGAATTTGGCTTTCAGAACTCGCTCACCACACGCCTACCAAGCTGTTTCTGGCTTGTGGCCTGTCATCAGTATTCAAGGAGAAGTCAAGACACAAACTGTAAATAAGCAAAGCAGCTAGCTACTGAGCTCCTCTGTGCCACTTGTTCTGTCACTCAGCATGTGTGTAATGGTGCTACATTTGCACTACTCATCCATATGAATGAGGTGAGATGTTAACCTCGCTATAATCTACAGTTACTAAACACTGTATGATGCATTATAACTTTTAGTATGTAAAAAAGTGGGCATGAAAAAACACGACTAACATGACAGTTACACTAGTATTTCAATCTGTCTACCTAAACAAGAAATACAATTTTGTGGGGTTGAGCAATATGATGATAATTATTGATAATTTTGTTTTATAATTGTCAAAATATGTAAAGGCTTTTATATTCTTTCGATCACAAAACACAAATATTATGTATATATATATAAAGGAATAATAACAGCAATAGTCCTGGTTAATTGGATTTAGTGCGCTGCAGTTTGTGAAACGTCTAAGTACAAATTATTTTACCATGTAGTTTTTAATTATGTCACCCACTGGTTTTATTTTATTTCCAGATATGAGGAAAAAAGTGTGACACTGTGTACTGTGCAAAGTTCCTGAAAGATTTATCCACTACCTGTACACTGTGCACTAATTCACTGAAAGACACTATTACTCCCTTTGCTCTCAAAACAGCCTCAATTCCACAAGTTGTTGGAAACATTCCTTTGAGATTCTGGTCCATGTTAACATGATTGCATCAGGCAATTCCTGCAGATTTTTCAGGACGACTTCAATGCTGCAAATCTCACACATTCCCAAAGTTCTGTTGGATTCCGATCTGGTGACTGTGAAGGCCACTGAAGAACACTGAACTCACTGCCACCTTTAAGGAAAGCAATTTGTGATGACTTTTGCTTTTTGACATGGGGCACTGACATGCTGGAAGTAGACGTTAGAAGACAGGAAGGGCCCATTGATTCATGCTTTGGGGGAGATCAGCCTATGTGTATCAAGTCTTCAACTGTCTAATTTTGTTCAGCCTGTGCTGACTGACAGAAGTCGTCTTCTGCTGTAGGACAACCGCCTCAAGATTCGCCATGTTTGACACTTGCTGCTCACCATTAAAAAAAACCTTGAAAATCTAAGGAAATCAGCAATTATAGAAATACTCAAACCAGCCAATCTGTTGAATTCAATGTTCAATCATCCAATACTCAGTTTTTAAGTGGGTGAGATTCATGTGAGAGTAAAGAGAAAACAGAAATCTGGAACCAAATCTTCACTGTTTTTTTTGTTTGTTTGTTTGTTTGTTTTACTGCATTTGTTTTTATGCATTTGTATATATTCAAATGTTACATGTATACTGTACTATGTAGGCCTATATGTATTTATAGGCTAAAGCAAACTTAGCAGCGAGCAAACTCCATTGAATTAATGTTAAAATCATGCACATAAAATGACTGTCACGTTACTCCTAAGATAAATAGGTTTTAACAACTTGCTCAGGTGCCCAAGACTTTTGTAACACAATCACACAAATCAGATTTTATCATTGCCATTTCGAGCGCCCAGCAAGCGGCACGCATGGCTGACAGTAAAAGGTTGCACATTCCTGCAGGCGGAATAGCAACCGTGGGCACTGAAATGTGACTTCCATTAAAAATTAACCAGCATGTGTGTAGCCATTTTAAAAGCCCTGTTTGACGTGTACAGGGGTGCAAGGATCCCATCTCTGTGAACCTCACACTCAGCTCCTTCTTGAATCCAATGTTTTTTTCATTCAAGTACATCTCAAGTGCATTAGCATAAAGCTGGCACAAATTATCCCGTTAACCTTGCATGAAAAGTACACTAGAGATGCTGTACGCTCCCCTTCGGCCCTGAAAGCCCTCACAGGCTAAAGGAAGACTGCATTCTCTGCTCTGGCTGAACACACGTTTTTTAGCAAGGAACCAATGCTATATCTAAATGTTCTACCATACTATTTCACTATTGGAAAAAGTTTCTTTTTTTTTTACATGGTAAATGTTCAACATCTGTCCTTAGCATGGATGTGCAATTCCAGTACAAATCTGCAACTGATACAGAAGCTTGACATATGTGACTCTAATTATATTCCACATCAATTGGTTTGGCAAATACAAAGAATTAATAATAATAATAATTGATTTATAAAAAGCCCAGTCATTAGAGCATGAGTATGTGCATAAAATAAGCCCAACTCTGCACACGTCGGTTTACATTTACAACCATTTGGATGATGTTCGTATGCAGGAGAATTAAGTATTAAGACTCCAAAAGGTGGTCTAAAATGGAAATCTGTATTTACTGCATAGTTGAATAAAGAGAGTTTGATAGATGGAACTGACATTCCATGAACCTCAAACTCTGTTCTTCAAAAGCAAAACCCACATTCGTACAGGGTTGGGTAGTAAGAGAATACATGAATACAAACAGTAGCTAACTGTACTATTACTTCTACAGAAAAAAAGTCAGTAATTAGGTTACAAGTACATTTTAAAAACAGGGATGATTACAGCTGAAAAGGATCACTGCTCTTACCATGTTTGTTTCTAATGGTGTGGCCTATATGGTGAGTCTATTTGTCAGATACTGTTGCAGTTTGTCACTTTTTCTTTCCTTTTTAATGACACACACAGAGCTAGTTGAGTGTAACAGCACCTTTCCGGTGGAGACTCTTAAACCAACCATTAAAAGCGAAAAGGAAAGAACATCACTGTCCAGCATACATTAGACCGTCCAGTCGTAAACATTCTCTCAGCTTCAAAAGACAGAAACATTCGAAGGTAAGAAAATTGTCATTGAATCCATGTAGACGAGCTAGGGCTGCCACATGATTAACTGAAAGCTTTTTTCTTTATTTTTCTAAACGAATGTGCAGGTGTGTTTCTGTGCAATATTTCAGTACAAATAGTATTAATCACAATAACTTGTGAGCTAAATATTATATAGCATCCCTGACATAATGAAACATTTTCAAACACTCCATTTTGACATTGTTTAGTTTCTTACATAATCTAAAAAAGGCAGCAGCCCTTTCCACTGCCCTACTGGCATAAACCAACAAACCAGAACAGCATAAACCAGTTTGGACCATTTTAGATGGAATTCATGTTGGTCTAAGCAGTTTTTTTATTATTGTATACAGGTATGTCCGTCCAAAACAATATCTCTTTTTTAGGTTGTTCCATCAGTAATGGTGTAAATAATTTAGTAGGCAGGGGATTTGATTCATGACGACATACGATTGTTTGATGAGGTTTGTTATTGGGTGTAGAATATATGGAATATATATTTATTTGAATATATAGCCTTAAAAAGATTGCTTTATAATTGTATTTCTGAACATGTAACCAGTAATCTGTAATGCAGTACAAAACAGGCCAATTCCAAAACCTTGAAACTGTTACATCGCAGTATTGATTGTTTTTACCCCCAACTTTATAAACAACCACGAGAACAGGGTCACATGTATTTTTGCTACAGGTCTAAAACCAAGGCTAAGCAGCTACTGTGGGCAATAAAGGTATCATATACCTTTATATAAATGTATTTTATAGCATGTCTAATGGCAATGGCAATAGCTTGGTCGTCTTGCCTGGGAGAGGAATCAAGGCCTATTTTGCTATGTGGCGGGTATAGTGGCATTACTCAATGCACTACACCAACTAAAGTTTTGCTCTCTGATAGGCTGCACCCAGATGTCTACTTACATTAACATTTACATTTCACATTTAGCAGACGCTCCAGAGCGACTTACAAGGTTACCCATATTACAGAGGTGGGTCAGTGTAGTATTAGGAGTCTTGCCCAAGGACTTTTATTGGTGTAGCGCATCACAGTCCCCCAGACCGGGAATCGAACCCCAGTCTCCCACATGGTGTGGTAGCTCAGTGGCATGTAGTGGTGTTATCTGTTGCACCACACCAACCACACTACTTCTGACTGCTCACGGTGGTATTACTGTGCAACCACTACACCCTCATTTCTAATGATACCAACATTGATCCCTTTATGGCACTGCCCCTAATAAACCCTTTTTTGGCACCAGTGTGTTTAAGAATGTACTGTAAATACATGCAAAGCTGCACAGGCGTGCACTTTGACAGCTTTACTGACAAACTCATGGCAGCGTAAGGCCAAAGGCAAGCACTTCAACGTAAGCATTTACCACAAAGTGAAACCAAAAAATGTTGTATAATGCCGTTATCAGTGATCCATTAGTGCCTTTGAAGTGGTTGGGGCAGGAGTTCTCATCCATTACTACACAGGCCGGAGTTTGGGTCCTGTCAGAGGAGAGGGCCGTCTGCCATGGATGCCTGTTCTTTGTCTCCCATCATGCCGCTCCGACTTCACCACACTTCTGAGTCTCTCCCCAGACTCCCACTAACGCAAGCCACAGAGCTCGCCCAGTAACTCGCTGCAGATTTTCAGCTTTCCTTTTCTGCGCTTTTTATCGCTCCTCTGGGCTCGTTCTTACCAGATTCTGTCTGCCCCTCTTCGCTCGCTTTGTTCTGGCCAGGTTTGGAACACAATAACTCAAGAGCTGCCAGTGTGTCATGTCTGAGGAATAGATATAGTAACACACTGGAAAGAGGCCTTGAGATTCAGAATGCTATGGTATAACTGTAAATAATAAAAAAAAATTTAATAGCCAATGAGGCAACTGTTAGATATCGTACTCTCTGCAAGCAACTGATGAAACAAACATGTTAGAAGTAAATCTGATCTTAATTCATGGACATTTTATACCATTGCTACACATATAATAACAAAAAAGTCCAAACATATCCTACATCTTTCTTATATCCCTCCTCCTCTACAATCTTACTTATTTGAGTGTTTTTATGCAACAAAAAAATGTCAAACTCCTCTTTTAAATAAGAATTTCCAACCCTTCTTTCTCTCAGGCTGTTTTTGTCCCTGTGCATTTGAGGGTACTCTATGTAAATCATATCTGCTCTGACTGGCTGGCCTGCATTGTGACTCACTCATAATGTAGTAAAAGCTGAATCACTCCTTAAAACACTCCTAAACACTCCTAAACACTCTAACTTAACTGCTGTGGGCCGGAAAGGCGGTTATATGTAAATGGACTGTCTTTTGTGACTTTAAAAGTGAATTAAAAATAGGCTGATTTTACAGTTTAGTTACATATACATACGGTCTGGTATGTGGGGTGTACTAAACTGTTGTAACTTTTCCATTATGGTGCTCTTTAAAGTTTAACAAACCTCTACATAATGTAAAGGGTCTTTACCAAACAAGTCAGAGCCATCCAAGAGAAGCACCATTTAGCCAATGATCCAAGTATTAGATACTTAATTCTCTGCAATCCTCACAAAGTCAAATTTCAATAAATAAAGAAAAATACATTAATATATTAGTCCATCACTACTATACTGAACTGACGGTGTCAAAAAACACTTCTGAGTCCTTGGACAGACCTTTCAATTAAGCAATTTTTAAAAGAAACAATCCACTGCAAAGTTTAAAAGCAGCTGAAAGTAGTTCATCTATTGCACTGCTCCAATGAACCTCTTTTGGCACCTTTATTTTTAAGACTGGCTTTCATTAGCTGACAGTGCGCACTGGAAGCATTGTTCCGATCTAGTCCATACCTGCAACAGACAGTTGGCAGAGAGACTTCTGGTCGGGTTGCCATGTACCCACAAGTGAAGGTAGATACATTACTTGGAGAACTAGGGAGGCAGGTCTACGGCCTTTATGGCACACTCACTGCCCCATTAAAAAATGATAGAGGATTAACTGTAAAGAGACGAGCAAGGGCTTCAAAAGCAGCAGGATGACACTTTTACAACAGCAAATAACACAAGGCCTTCTAAAGTGACAGCGGGCAAGGTGAACGAGATGGGACACATAAGGAAGGAAAAGAGACCTTTTTTTCTTGGCCATTGTATCAGTACAGCAGAAAGTGGATTTCAACTGTATGCCAATTAGATACAGTATGCCTATTCTTCCATCCTTGATGCAGCTTCTTTATAGACATTAGCTGACCTGTTTGTTACAAAATAAAAGTTAATATATAAAACAGCCATACAATACACCATGCCAGCAATACTACCTGGTATTAAGTGTCCACTGCAAAGATTCCAGTGCCATCTGCACTCATTAAATCAAAGAAAATATGCTGTGCAGTCTACTGAATTTTCCAATACTACCATGGTTCACATTTTTGACCAGCTGCCCCGAATTGTTTTACAACATCTGATCGATGACTGACGCTTGTCCAACCATAAAAAAACATTTCAGCCAAAAAAGTATTAGCTGTCAGCATGTAAACTGAGATTACGATTAATCTCAGGTCACCAGACTCTCAGCTGACTCAAAAAACAAATTGCAGTATCTGGTATGGAAAGATGGGCAGAAGTTTCTGTCCATATTTCCAACGAAAAGAGATAACTCAATGCTATGGATGTAAAAGGAAGTAGAGCTGACCAAGAAACTCTGATTGAGAAAAGCAAACAGCTCAGAGGATCGCTGGTATGAATCCTGAGTCATGCTGCCTGCTATTAGCAGCCGGAGCCAGAGATAGCACAATTAACCTTGCTCTTTCTCCAGGTGGTAGATGGCGCCCTCTCCCCACACACATCATTCCAGTGTGATGCTGGCTGGCATTGGCATCTGTTAGCTGATGCATCAGAGCTGGGTACCTGGCACATTCCTCCGAGTGCGATGGTTGGCCGGCGATGTTGCATTGACAGCAGTTCGAAAAGAGGAGGTGGCTGATTGTGCATGTGCCGGACGAGGCATGTGTCAGTCCTCAACCTCTCAGTGCCGGGGGCTTTACATATGTGAAAGAAGGCAATTACTAATAAGTGGGTTGGTTAAAAATTGGGTAAAACTGGGTTAATCTCACTCGGATGGTGAGAAGCAGAAAATTCCCCAACTTCTAAGACTCTAACTGGCCATTAAATGAGTATTTAATAGATTTTATGGCGTTAGTGTCCTTAACTGTTGCTGTAGAAAACACACTCCATGAACAACAGTATGCTTCAAACATCAATCATGTTGAATCATTGTTCAGATTAAAAAACAAAAATAAGCACTTACCCATCCAAACAACAATCTGAACACCATCACACTCTCTTAGACCGAATCCGTGCCCAGCCAACATGAATCATCCAGTCTGTTATGTAGTGACAGAAAACACAAAACTGCTTAAAATCCATTGTTTTGACACATGGCTCATATGTAAGAAAAAAGCATTCCAGCCAGATTAATCAAGTGCTGTGGCAGATGTTTACCTCTTGAGCCTGTTGGGTGCAACAAAGTGAAAGGCAGCCGCTTTTGAGACTTTTGCTCAGTACTGTACATGTTGATGTCATTACTCCCATGTTTTTTCAAGTTAGATTTTTTTCACCTTTTAGCTAGCATGGTCACTAACATTAGTGTTAAATGTTCAAACTTTGGACACATTTACTGGGGACAGTACATGGAGTTTGGTAGGAGCACAGTAGGAACGCTGACAATCAAGATGAGGGAACAAGGTCCAGATGGCTGATCAGGCCTGACCGCTTGCCTTTCTCGACGGCCCGCTTATCTGAGACTTCACTTCACTTCAAGGGACCACTGACAGCAATGTTAATTAGCACCTAGACCTGGTTCCCTAAGCTAGGGAACCCCTCCAGTTAGTCACTCTACACAAACCCCTGAACCCACTGAGTGCATTCTTTAATCTTGTGCTGATAGGTGCTTGTATATGTACATTATCCAACCAGCGAAAAAAGTGCAACAAGGATAAGGGTTTGGTACAAAGACTGGGTATGTACACAAATGCAGACAAGAAAGTAATGCTACCTACAAACTACTACAGAACAAACGCAGTTCAATACATACACTGATCATTGCGCAACGACTTAGGATGCAATGTGTCAATGTCAAAGTGTCCTACTGGGTGTCAGTAGGTGTAAATACTGCAACAAAAGATCAATGTGACATCGCTTTGTATCATGTATCCTGAGAAACAATTACAACATAAATAATTACCTCTGGCATTTCATCGACTTCATTTTGCATTTATGTCAATCATACTTGTTACGATGTAATGTGCATGTTGGTCAAATTTCTCACTAATTTCTCTAGATTTATGTGAAGTATCAATCCTAATACACTGCAACAATTCTAGTACACTGCAGGAATATCATAAAAAGTCATCAAGGTGAAGATGAGACATCATATTACTCCATAATAAATATGAAGAGATGTACCAAGAGCACTAAAATCTTTCTCTCATCATTTGATTTGGGCTGATTTAATTTTCATTTATAATAGTATTACATTATTAAACTTGTATTATACTTTTATTAAATGACTGTATTATATATTATATATTTTTGTATTGTTTAGTGTTTCTTTGGTAAACCACTGAATGGAACAGGCAAAATTCTTTTGTGCCATTTTATATGATCTAATATCTTACTGAAAACTAAAATTGGAAACATTAATGTACGAATGCATTTTTAGTTTTAGTAAAAAGAGTTTTTACTCACTGTTTGCCAATATATGTGTACTTCTACTGTTAAAAAATCATGATTCATGAATTGTGTCCAAAGCAACAGTGCAGGTTTCGTCTAACAATCCTTCTGTTTTACTTTGCTGAAGATTAATTGTTTTTGTACCGGTAATTATCGTTGGGCTGGGCTTTCGGGGTAGGGGTACCCTACTCAGGATGAACCAAGATCGAACCAGTAGTATTTCTTTAATTGTAAAATATTGGCTCTTCTTGGCTAACCTAATTGTCCTACAAGTGTGTGTAGGATCTGTTTTGCATCCTCTTTCTAAAAAATGAGGCCATTAATCCAGCATTGTTGATCTGTTGTTACTTTTTGTACAATTTTTCATATAATTTGTGAATATGAATGTGAATATGTTTATAGCAACTTTTTTTGCTTTGTTTAAACCCTACAAGAAGAGTGCACTAGTTTCAAAACTCAAACACAAATACAGAAGATGTGTCTAAGTGTATTTAGAGAAATTTAAGAAATTTAAAAAATGGAAAACACCTAAAGTAAACAATAAATTTCAATTAAATGAAAAAGGTAATGGGTACAAAACAAGTAATTCATGTAATACAAGTAATTTCATATGGTTTTCTTAATGTTTATCAAAGTTTAAAGATAAAGTCATAATATGAAATATAAAGACATTAATTCTACTGGGATAGATGACCTAACAGATATTACAGTATATACCCAGACCTGGAAGTAGATGTTCATTTTCAATGCTTGTAAAATTAACTATTTATGTTTACCTAAAAAATGCCTCTATTGTTTAAAGGAAACAGAATCAGCATGTGGTCTTTTTACTTGGTGTAGGAATTTAATTCATGACCCCTGGGCTATTTGTCCAGTGCCCTAACCAACCTGGCTCCATATTATTCAGTGGCCACACAAATGACCTTGCCTCTTTGATCTGCCTGGCCTTGATGCTGGAGTAATGAACCTCCTCTGACGAATTAGAGCAGCTTCAAAAGACAGACCAATAAGCGAGATACCACCAATTTAACTAAGGGCAACTTCAATAACAATGCTAATGAATGGTAACTCTACGAATGACTGTTCAGCCTTTTGTCTCGCGCTCTGACAGTGTCTTGTTTGACTATCTGCTGGTTATGCACACCTGTCAACATAACATGACTACTCTTTTGGCACCTATTTAGGCACATTTTTAGAAGTGTAGGAATGTTACGGGTAGCTTTGATTATACTGCAAGAGACATAAAACAAATTACAAAGAAAAGTATTAAGAGAGTAGAATTGGTGACTCCCAAACAGGGAGGGTCATGGCTTTGTTTCAGTGTACCAACAACATCCAACAATGAGCTAAAAAGCAAAATTGCAAAGTGTTGATGCATTCCATTCAACCAACTGGATAGAAAAGGTAGATATTTTCAACACACACACACACACACACATAAAAGAAGGTTTTTTGGAATGTCATGCAAGACCCAATTTCGGATGCCTAAAGAATTTTTAAATGGATTGTTCTTTAAAGAAAAACTTTTGTAATGGAGATATTTCAGTGAAAAGAACCTTCACACAACTTAAAGGTTCACCAACAGGGTTCTTTAATTCCAGTCCTGGAGCACAGTCGACGGTGATGTGTGTGCTCACACACGTGGTTCAACTCATCTGTTAATTGCCAGATTTAGTAAGTGTGTGTGAGCAGGGAAACCCTCAAACTGTCCTGGACGCCAGCCCTCCAAGACCAGAACTGAAGAACCCAGTTGTATGTTCTATTCCAATTAAAGGCTTTTCCCAGAACCGTACATCCAAGCCAAGAACCATTTGGGGAACCTTTATGTTCAAGAGTTTATTCTCAATAAATGGCTGAGTCACACACTAATCCTCTCTTGTTTGAGGCTTCAGCCACTGGTCTTGGCTCAGCTTGATGGATGAATCCTCCTCCTAGTGGGCACAAGACTTCCTCTCACGGGTCACGTCCTGTCTGCCCCTGTCCACTGCACACTTCCATAACATGTCCAGGGTCTTTGCCCCAGCCCCCTCTCGGCCTCTCTGGGCGCCACACGGCACTGGTGGTCAATCGCTTAACGTTGATATTACTGGACTGGTTTACTGGACAAGTAATGGGATGGCAAATCCTTGCAGATCATGCGTAAAGTCAACATTATGAGACACAGCTTCTCCAACTGGAAAAAAATCGTATTTTCTGTCACACTTATGTGTCATTTTTTTTTTATACTTTTCTTAGACTTAAACTAAAAGGAAAAGCTTTGAAAAGAAGACTTTTGATTATAGATAAAACTCAGAATGTATGAATGCATCTAGTCTTCTACGCAGAAATGAAAACCTTAATGGCCTAAAGTGTATTAACACAAAACGTTTTGATACAACCTGCTAATCATGGTACTGAAAAAATGACTGCACTGCCCCCCTTTGGTAACCTAATCAACAACAACCAAAAGAGCACAAAAGACTTCAGTAATCAGGCACCTGAAACATCAGCAAAAAGGGTAATTAAAAAACAGATCACAAATCATTCCAACAATCACAAAACATTATTGTTACTTTGATTAACATACTGAGCTACTTGTGTTTGTTTTTATTTAGATGTTTGTTTTACCCATTTATTTGTCAGGGACAGTGTCTATTAATGTGTAATATCAAAACTGTAAATGAGCCACAGTGAGTTTCATTTCCATCTGATGTCCTTGTCGGACTGTTAAAAACTCATCCTAAAAATAACTTTCAATAATAATAGAAGTCAACACCCACCACACTGCAAACATATATAATATACCCTAACATACACAACAATACAAAGCACACATCTAGCAAAGTACATAGACTAAAATACATCAAATTAAACTACATATAATTAGTTTAAGTAGTAGTATTTCACTTACAGTTGCATTTTCTAAGTTTGGTAAAAGAGTGGCTTACAAATACTGGACCCAATATGGTGTCTGTCAACTGTCAAAAACATAGTCAAGCATCCAAGAGAAAAGCCAGAACCTAAAAACCTTCTGCAGAATCAGAAGATTTAAGGGTTATCGTTGTGTCACATTTGAAGCTGAATGTTTGAATCGCATAGGTGGGACTCTACTTGCGAAATGGGTTAAATAGATAAAGCAGAAAAGGTGATAAGAAAGCAGTGTGATTTCAGTGTAGAAAGAAAGCAGTAACTGTAGAAAACTCAACGGTCCACTGCTGACTAAGAGCAGCCCTTTGGCAGCTGCGCAACAACCTATGAGCCTGTCGGCCACTGGTGTTTCCCACTAGTTTGTCACCAATTCATGTAAAAAAAAAAAAAAGTATATATATACATATATATATGTGTGTGTGTGTGTGTACAGTATTTGTAAGCCATGTGTGTTTGTGTATGTGTGTGTGTGTGTGTGTGTGTGTGTGTGTGTGTAGATTTTCAAATTCAAAATAAGCAAAACTTTATCTGTGACATTCTGAAAAAAAAAAAAACTTAATACTTAAAACAATTGAGTGTGCCATATGTATTAAACATATTAAATTAAGCAAATAAATTGTAAGATGTGTAGACATGTGTTCATTTTAGAGTATTTGTTTTTTATTCAGTAAAAAAAAAACTGACCAGGCCATTTGACCAGGGATGCCCAAACCATAGCACACTACTGTGCAAATAAGCACTAGGCCAAAGTCAATAACAATTCCTTCGGCCTGTATGGTCTATGCTGACCACTTGCTACTACAACTGCAATATTAAACATGCACAGTCATGAAAAAATTCAATTCAAAACTGCAAGCAGGGATCATAGCAACATTTTTCAATCTCAATTTAAAAACAAGCCTTTATGTCATGAAGGGGGAGTACACAACTTGTTTTTTTTTTTATTTTTTTATTTTTTATTTATTATTAAAATCAGTACCCCGAGGCAAAAATAAATACCTGTCTTAAATTTCCTTCTGCAACCTAAGACGTCTTGTTATCTTGGGGTTGGCTTTTTTTGTGTAGTGACTTTGTCCAATGATTATTTTGATTTTCACCGCCTCCTCTGATCCTTCCAATGACAAATGAAGTGTCTAACCACTGAGGGGCAGGGCACATCAGAGCGGTTACAGGGAGGCTCTGAGAATACATGGCCGCAGCAAACAACCAGAGAGAGAGAGAGAGCGAGAGAGAGAGAGAGAGAGAGAGAGAGAGAGAGAGAGAGAGAGAGAGAAGAGAGAGAGAGAGTGTGTGTAAAGGCAATCCGCAGAATAAAAGGAAACCAAGGAGCCATGCCAAAAACAGTCTGGCTTGTAACATTACCTTGTACACAACGAGTTCTCAAAGCAGGAACTCACAGAAGAGGGATGGTTTTCTTTCTGGATTCATGGAAAGGTAGAAATGCTGTGACCCATTACAGTAATAAACTGTTCCAGGTCACTCAGTACATGACTAAAGAGGGTGGGTAAAGAAAGTGCTCAGAAACTACATTACTGAATAAAACACCTGAAACCCACTCTGGAGAGTCAATGAAGTAAAACTGTACACAGCAAATAACTGAAAGATTAGAGCTACATCAGTCAAGCAGACAATTAAAACAAGTCGCATATTTACAATAAAGTTCTTTCAAACTACATAAAAACTAAATAATCCTAAATTCTTCTTGGCTTTGCTGTATGGTTCTAAGAAAAATCATTAACTTGGCTTTAAACTTTTACATTACATTCTACACAAAGCTTCCTAAATGGTTTCTTTGAGCTATAGATTCATACAAGAGCCACTTTTGGCTCCCTAAAGAACCCTGTTTGAAAAAACAAGTGTCTGGAACATTGAAACAGTTTATAAAATGTAATGTAACAATTTATGGATTATCACTAGAACATTTTAGATTGTGTTGAGACCCTTTAAACTTAAAGTCTTTAAAAGATTTGTTCTTTAAAGTCTCAGATCTCTTTTACAAACATGGTTCTTTGCTCAGTGCAATTAAAGAACTACTTTTGGTTTACTAAAGAAGTTTGTTTTTGAAGAACCATTTTCGGCAAAAAAGATTTGTCACTGCGAAGAACCTTGAAGTTTAAAGAGTCCTGTTTGAGTGATAATACATAAATTGTTCCTGAAAATTTACTACTTGTACCGTAGGGTCAATTTTCCAGACAGAAATTAAGCTGTGTCCCGGACTAAACTGAAATTCTGACACATTTATAAAGGGGGCTTCTTTAAATAAGCAGCTCCTAAAACACAAATTTGAGATTCTTCTTTAAAAAAAAATTAAAACCTGAATCTAATCTGACTCAACAGTAAAACATCTCCAAAAAAAAAGGAGCGTAAGGAAACACGAAAAAGCCATTAACAATGCACGCTGGTACAGCCAAGCCAGAGGCCAGCGATTTCTCATGAATAATATAAGCCACATGGAGACATGGGGGTTCACTACCAGGCCCTGATGCATAAAGAAAGCCAAGAAAGGCAGAGGTCGCCTTAGGAAGGTAGAGGCCATTCGGCCTTGGAGTTGGTTGAAGGTGTTGACTAGATGCAAACAAGTCTGCATCACGAGGCACAGCAGTAGCAGTGATAACCGACTTTCCCCACTGCCAGTCAGTCCGACGTCTTTATAAGGGCCTTCTCATTTGGAACATAGCCACCTGAGCGCACCCCCAAAAATAATCTATTGAAACTATTGGCACTATTGGCCCCATGAAAGTATTGGCACTATGCCTAATACCAGGCTGGAGGGTATAAAGCACCACTGCAATGAGCTGTGGAGCAGTGGAACTGTGTTCTCTGGAATGATGGTGCTCCACCCAGTACATTTGGGATGAGATGGAGAGCTGGGGATGAGGTTGGGTGGTGATTATTCAACATCATGACCTCACTAATGGTTTTGTCCCTGAATGCAATCAAATCCTCACAACAATGCTCCAAAATCTAGTAGAAAGCCTTCCCAACAAAACCAGGATCAACTCTTTTTGAACACTGTTGATTTCAGAAGAAACAATAAATGAACAGGTGTCCCAATGCTTTTGTCTATATGGCCTAGTCCTTATAGGGGTCTTTTTATGCCCATTTATATAACTGCACATCAAATGTTCTGTGCCCACAAAAAAGATTGAAATGATTAACCACCTCATCCACATTGTACTAAACTATTGGCAGGCCTCAGTGCACTTATACTCTAACCAAAACGGTAAGGGGAAAAAAGGGCGGCATTAGAAATAAGGGAACGAGTGGAAGGATATGAAGGAGGAGCGAAAGAGAGCCTCACGTGCTAAGAGGACTCCAGTGAGCAGACAAAACGCATTCTCTCTCTGCATGGTGTAACGAAATGCCTGCGCTTCAAATTCACTTAGCTGTTTGAATAGGGTGCGTGGAGATTTATTGCTGCAGGACAAAAAAGACTCAAGCGGATCATCCTGCAGCCTGACTTACATTGGGCTTAACCCGTATTTTACGTGTCAATGACAGGTGGTAGCAGGAGCTGGAGAAGAAGTTTAATTCCCCACTGCTTTATTAGAATAAATGGGATTTCAGTGTGTATGGTATGCCATAAGCACATCATCAGACACAAAGCACTGGGAAAGATTGGAAGGCTGAGAGGAAGCATCAGAGGACTCTGAGGGTCAAATAAAAGGAGCCTATTCCAAAAAGTTTAAAAGGCAGGAAAGGGAAATACAACCCATTGTGGTATTTAAATATACAAAAAAAATTCCTGAAATAATTTGGATTTGAGTGCAAAGCGAAAGCGTCTGGTTTGAACCCAGGGCCTACAACTTTTAAGAGTGTTGGATGATTAAAGAAAGTGCACTACCGGCCGTAATTACTCCAGTATTTCTGTACAGTCATACAAACTTTGCATCTGGTGCCCACAGATGTAACAAAAACTATGCCCACTTGTGCCATTAAAACACCACAAAGCTGATCTAAGCCCAGCAGGTATAAGTCTACATCCCCCCACAACTCTACACAAAGAGGAACAACAGATATTACCGCACCATTGGCTCCTGGTCGCCCAATGAGAGTGCTGCACTGCACGTTGACTCCCTATAGGGGGTTAGAGGCCTTTATGGAGGTGCGCAGGCATGTAAATTCCCCAAGTGGGTCCTATGGTCCCAATTAGCAGAGTCCACGTCAAGCACACCACAGTGACTGTGGGCAAAGAACTTCCAGAACAAAATGAAGGATTAAACAAGCAAAGAGGGACAACCCAGGTAATTGGCTATGCTTAGGCCTGCTTCGGAATGGTAAAGATTATTGAAAGGTGGAGGAAAAAAAAAGAGATGGTGGTTGAAGCAGCTGGTACTGTTCATGCTAGTCAGTGCCATCTTGTGGCGAATGGGCTCAAGCCCTGGAATTGGGGAAGGTAACGTTACACTTTCAAAAGGGTTCCTTGGAACAATTTCACAAAATAAACACCAAATCAGGGTTTCTCAAACCAGTCTACAGGGACTGCTTTCTTATGTTGTGTTGCAAGTTGATGTTAAAGTAACTTCAAAACATCATACTAAAAATCCTTCGGGACAAATGGAGGCACAAGTTACAGTAAACCCTTTCTCCTCCAATAATACCTCTGAACAATGTGATCAAACAATGTACACAATCTGTCACATCCCACCATAAGATGTTCCACCAGAAGGCTTCTTCTTTGTCCATGTGGTCAGCAGCAAACTGGTCCAGCTTGAAGGTGTCAATTTTGGAGCAAGGGCTTCTTTCTTGGGTGGCAGCCCCACAGTCCATGAAAATGCATCATTCTGCCCCAGAAAATAAAATAAAGTTAAAAGAAATCGCTGACATTCATGTGCATGAGTGTATGTAAACCTCTGACCACAAATTTATATGAACAATGTTCATTATACACTGTCCATGTAGAATGAAGCTCTTTCATTGTAAGAATGTTAAACACATAAATTTGTAATTGTAAGGTCTGGAAATACAATGGATTACCCACACAGTAGCTAAAATCATGTCTAGAGGTGTATTAAGCCCCACAGCACTGAACTGAACAATCCATCCCTTTTTCACTTCAGAATAGAGCTGGAGTTTCGAAAAAGGCAATGCGATAGGAAGACTCAAGAGTGCTGTGGTTTCTCGTAGCTCTCCAGGATTAGGTCCTATCTGAGGGGTTTTAATAGCTCACATACAGGCTCCCCTTTGAAGGAGAGGCATTTTTCCCCCAGGATCAGCATTGAGGTCCAAATGACAATGGCAAATGTGACAAAGTAGCTCAAATCTACACAAACAGTAGTATACTTGGTGCTGCCACTGAACTGATCAGTGGATCTGCATACTCACGAGTGATGGAGCAACAATCCAACCCTTTTGGATAAGCTGGAGTGGCACTGATGATCAACAAGTAATCATTTAAGATGTCCTTGTGGTGGAATGCAATTAAATCCTCACCAAAATGTACCAACATCTAGTGCAAATCCTTCCCAGATGTGGGGGACATCACTGCAGCAAAGTGGGGGACAAATACCACATAATACCATTAATTTCACAAGCCATTCTGGACTAGCAAAGGTTAGGTGGCTGGGAAATGTGGGTGTTATAGTGCATATCTAAACTTAGATCCTTAAGTACCTAGAACCAGAGCGAGTTATCTAGAATGAAATTAGGCAGGAACTCATTTAACTTTACTCCACTTACTGATCCAGGCCACCCTGATGCGCTTTAGGTCCTCTTTATTAAACCACCGCTCAAACAGACCACAATAGGGCAGTTGACTGAAATAAGAAGCATTGGGTAAGGTGCACCTTGAGGAACTAACGTTAAAGGCATACATTGTTGAAACACCATGTCAACAACTCTTCACTCTGGACACTCAACAGTTAAGAGGCTGAGACAATAACAGGAAACGTCAATCCAGCATGTCAATCATTCTGGCCTTAATCTGACTTGGTGGAAGGTCTGAAGAATGGATATCTATGAAAAGAAATGTGCTGAAGAGCAGTCAGCCCTTCACAGAGACCACCGTCTTTCTGAGTTGGCTTTGCTAAAACTGTACTAAGGCAGCATGTGTACAAAGCCTACACTGATCAGTAATGTGTGCAATAGTTTTCGAGAATAGATTTACACAGCCTTGTAGCACAGATGGATAGGTTACTGTGGTCTCACCAGGGTTTGCAGCAGCAGTCTCTTGGTCCTATCTCAAGTGGATGCTGTGTCAGCCCTGGGAAAGTAGATAAGTTGGTCGCTCCTCTTCACTTCAGAATAGAGCTGGAGTTTCGAAAAGAGCAATGCGATAGGAAGACTCAAGAGTGCTGTGGTTTCTCGTAGCTCTCCAGGATTAGGTCCTATCTGAGGGGTTTTAATAGCTCACATACAGGCTCCCCTTTGAAGGAGAGGCATTTTTCCCCAGGATCAGCATTGAAGTCCATATGACAATGGCAAATGTGACAAAGCAGCTCATCTCAAATACTTATAAATTTGACTCCTTGGTGCTGTCACATTTTTCACTGTAGAGGCCACACAGAATGACAGCAAACAAAAAGTATATACAAAACAAGGTCTATGCTTTTCAGAGGAATGCTTAAAATGATATACAGCTATTATGTATTATGTAATATTGATCTTAGGGTCATACTAAGTCATCACAGATGCATTGAAAATCTTCAACAATAACTCCAGGTTATGAAGAATACAGCTACTGACTGAATTACTGACAACATGTAAACAAACTAGCTACACGCTCGACTGTGACGGTTAGAGCACCGGGATATCGATAACAGGGTTGTGGGTTCGATTCCCGGGCTCGGCAAGCTGCCACTGTTGGGCCCTTGAGCAAGGCCCTTTACCCTCTTTGCTCCCCAGGTGCTGGAGTTGGCTGCCCACTGCTCTGGGGGTGTGTGTGTGTACTCACTGCCCCTAACACATGTGTGTGTGTGTGTGTGTTCACTACCAGATGGGTTAAATGCAGAGGACACATTTCGCTGTACAGTGACAAATACGTGCACCTTTACCTTTTACATACAATAGTAGCTAACACTACAATGTGAGCTCTTTTGTAACTTACTGAAATGAAGAAAGATGATAAAATAATGTGCTCTACTGGTAAAAGATGATACGGCCTTGATACAGCGCTGCTTCTACATCTTCACTAGTGAGCTAGCTAGCTAACTAGTTAGCACTAGTGCTAGCTAGCTAACTGAGTGCACAGTTGCCTTTAAAAAAGTTCATTAAGAGCTTAGACAAAAGGCTGACAAGTCATATTACACGTTTACACGCCACATTTAGCATATACTACAAAAGTAAAATGTAAGTTAGTAAGTCAAATGTTTACGTATTAGTTATGAAGTAAAGTATTTAGTTAGCTAGCTAGCTAACTATGAGGTAGCTGCAGTGCTAACGTAATTTCTATAGCTAGCACCACTAGCACTAGCAAGCTAACGTTAACTTCAGTGGTGCAGAAGCAGTCAACACCATGAATTAATTATGTCGTTCATTAAAAAAAATATCCATATCCATATCACACACTTTAGAAATTGCCTAATCTTTAGTCAGTTTATGTCAGTCAGAGATAAGGGTTAAGGGTTAGTGCTCAACAGACAGCTGATTTGAGGTAGCTAGCTAGCTACACTGCAATAAAGCTGAGAAAGGGAGGCTCGCTCTTCGGGGTAGTTTATGACAATCTTGCCATTTCAGGGCACTTCCCATGTTTTTTTATGAATTATTACAAGTCAGTTAGTAGGATAGAAAGGTTCATCTGTATTTGCACTGCTGCATCAACTATTACTTGCTAAATATAGCTACATTTGGTACAGTGTATTTAGTAAGTAGGCTCGAAACAGTTCCTACAAGATATTAGCTAACTGTCAGGCAGACAGTGCAATAATTACTGTGGGTTTTTTTTCCCCACAGTGTTGAGTTATATAATGGTGTGTATATTCAGAAATATATTAAATATATAGCTCTAAATAAAACTTGCACATGGCTTTATTTACATGCTCCTTTCTCTGCGTTAAAATGCGTTAAAATGCCATCTACAGGCGACAGGGTGTAACTGCTACTGTCACATCTGCTAAGCACCAACGCTCTACCTGTTGGTATTTTGCCCATTTCTATTTCTCTGTCATTAATAATCATAAATAAATTGTATGAAAATATTCAAACGTTCACTGATTATTATTGGTCGGGTGCTGAGGGTTGCCTGCATTCCTGCACATAATAACATAATTTGAAATGGTAATAAATGAAAAGCTTAAATCAGAAACATGATCTATAAGATATTCCTTCTTTGAAGGAAAATATAAACATCTAAAATCCTATTCACAAAAACTTTTGTCATTGAGGAATTCTTGCTTTGTTTTGTTTTGTTTAATGTAGCTTCTGGATAAGTACACAGATTAAAAGAAGATTAAATAGGGAAGCTTCTGTATATTTTACTGCATTACACTTGCCACATTTGTTAAGGCAAACGTTTACGTATTGTAATTTGCACTCTTGTAGGTCTATAGCTCTAATCCCCTGAAGTGTTAAATTGAACATAGTTATGACAGCCAGCTTCCTTTCACTGAAACCCAATGACAGGATGTGAATGATAACCCTAAAAGTGTGCCCTGAATAATATCTTCTAAAATTACAAATAACTTTTCACTGTCTGAAAAAAAACCCTTGCCCATGAGTGTAATGTTAGCCTGCCATTAATCATTCCATTTGTATAATATCTGAATAAGGCCTCTGAACAGTTAAGCTTTTTTGTACTCTGGTTAACACCATTACATGTATTTCACTACCACCCAAGCAACTTGACATGGTGTATTAACTGATATCAATCAACTACCAGCAATAATGTGGTCTTATAAAATCTTTAAAGAGACCCATCCACACGTTAGATGCCCCTGTCAACTAGCTAGTAAGAAAACTAAATAACATAAGCTAGCTAGGTGGCTTTAATCAGGGTTGGCTAACTTGCTTACCAAGCCTTAGTTAGCGGTCAGAGTTTGGGCTATAGCTGGACATGCTTTTAAGAAAATAGAAGTCTGGCCTATGTCCTACTCTCCTTCATAACAGCAGCCATCATAATGGGTGTATGCACTTTGTCCATTTCCTTTCCTCTCTTTTCATGTTAAAGCGATGGTGACAATTACAGGATACATGATAAAGTTTTATTATAAAAAATTACAACCAAGACTACACTAGTCCTAGATTCTGCCTTTATATAGCATATAGTTGTCTAGATAAGCAGCTCTAATTAACAATGCTTCAAGACAAGACAAGCAAATTCACCATTTGTGTCGGACACAGAAGGAATTTGGCCTCCGCATTTAACCCATCTGTGCAGAGAACACACACAGTGACTACACATGCCCGGAGCGGTGGGCAGTCATTGCTGCAGTGCCCAGGGAGCAGGGAAGCAGCTTGAGCCTGTCATCAATAGCCTGGTGCTCTAACCACTGTCCCAGGTAACTGGCAACCAAAAAATATGATTTTGTGTTGAATACTTTGCCGTGCTCCACTTAAATAAACATTATATTTATTACATAGAAATATATATATTTTTTATATTTGGCTTGCTTTAACTTTCTGCTCACCATAATAATTAGTGCCCGCTCTTCAGTTCTACCGCTCACAATGAGCCATCTTCTCTTTGCAATGCACTCTTCTCTAGAGGTAGGTCCGCATGATAAACTGATGACAAAAGACTGATAAACTTTTATTCATTATTAATTTCTATTAGATTGTATGTCAAAATATACAGAGAATCGAACTGACTCCCTATGGTTGGTCTGCTATCACCTACTAATCATGAGGCCTAACAAAAAGGGTCTGTATATCTTATAGTGTCTTTCTGGAGTTTATTATTAATAACCGTCAATGAGGGGTCTGGGATGCACTGGGCTCAGTCTGCATAACTTGCGCATACCTATACTCCATACTTTAAAGACAGTTGTACACTGTCTGTAGGCCAATTCACTCAAAACGGGGACTGGCCGTTCACAAATCATCATTGTGGTCAATCAGATCCAGGCATAACTCAGATAACCCACCGATAACACAGGTTACATATCACTAAACAACAGCAAGAATCTAAGTACATCCAGATTGGCCCACCAAAGTTCTCTCTACACATGTCCTGCAACTGACTGCATACTTCTGTGGTAGAACCAGCAGACTAAACTTCCACTATCTTCTATTTTAAGGTGTATATTTTTCATGCTTGTAGCAAACACAAAGGGAGAAAAAGAAAGAAAAAAGAAAACAGAAGAGTAAAAGAACATCAAGAATTAAATATGGATGTTGATGGATACATAACATAATTTGCAGTTTGCTGCCATCTTGTGGATAAGTCCATTAAAATAACCGGGTTACAACTTTCCAGTACAACTGGCTTTCAATTACTGAATTACATGCACCCCTTGTTGGTAATTAGTTTTAAGTCAATAAAGACACATAGTGGAATATGTTTTCATTAGCATCTGTATTAACCACAGATCTGAAAAACAACATGTACAAACTGTATATAACAAATTTTAACACAAACCATGGCTGTATGTTAAGTTACCCTACTGGTGTTATGATGACTGACTTATACAGAGGACACCTGGTCTTCAAATCATCTTAACACTTTAAATGATGTCTTTTTAAAGGGGAACTACACTCTTTTTCCAACTTCATATATAATTAAATGGCTAAGATATAGTCAAAGTCACTCAGAGTTGTTTTTGTGACATGCAAGATTGTCGAGAAATGCACAGACTCCGAATTGTTTAGAATGGTGGTGATGGGACCCAAATGTCAAGTGTTTTACGACTTTAAAAACTACAATAGCTTTTACATTACACAAATATGTTCTCAGACGTCCAAGAACATTACATATAATCAGCTGAAAATAAACATATGGATTCACTGGCTGCTATAAAAAGCCATAATTTGTGTGTTGTAAGGATCATGACCCCTGCTCCCCAGCACCAGCTCCAAGAATAAAATCTGCAAGTTTCTCTACAAGGCAGCGCTTCACATCAAACCACCCGGAATGACTGTTTATATCATAACTATTCAAGTATACAGAACTTTATATATTTAACCCATGTTAACATTGTTATACATTATATTTTCCAGTTCCTTATTGTCCTTTGCCCAACAGAATGGCACAGCAGAGGTGTGAAAGATAAGGCAGTTGGGTTAATTCAACTTGATGCACTTGTCCACATGATCTGCTGCTGAAGACAGGGATTTAAGTCCAATCTCGTTCGTTCACTGCAACAAAAGGTGAAAGCTGTTTTGGCTAACTAAGAAGAGGGTTTGGACCAGCAGTCAACCACTTGATCCTTACAGTCTCTTCTTCATCTTGCCTTTCTTAAAGCCTCCACGGCCAAAGCCAGACTTCATGACCTCATGGAGGCGCTGCTTGTTTCTGCCACGTAGCTTCTTCAGGCTGCCACTCTGCAGGAACTGCTGCTTGGCTTGCTTCTTGCGCTGTTTGAGAATCTGATCTTTGTTCTTCAGCTCTGGACGCAATCGGGAGCCACTCCTGCTCTGGGGCTGAGAGCCACCTCCCCTTCGGCCCCGCCGTCCTGAAAAACACAGAAATACATAGTTATTAGGGCTATAAATATTGATTAGATAATATGTACTAATTTGGTCTTGTCAAATTATCAATCTAATTATCAATGATGCTATGAACATCCATTTTTACATTCATGTTTACATTCATTTTTAAAATGATCATCAGAAATTGTAGTTAAGTAAATACTAAATGTGAAGTGTGAAGCTGTTCTTAGCACCAAACTGAAGGCTGAGGAGATTCTTGACAGTTAATCATAGCACCTTCTATCAGTAACTCACTGCAGCACAGCAAGAAATGATTTGGGGGGGGGGGGGGACGACACACTTGCAGACTATGTTTCTGGTTTGGTAATTCTTGCAATTGGTTGGGACAAATAACCTTTTTAAACCATCTTTGTATAATTGGCACAAAAAAGGCCTGTTTCCAGTGGAAAACTTTAGCATAGCTCTGTCTGTTTAGTATGTAGTATTAGATTCACACTTGATTGAATTAATTTACTGAATTCTGAATAAACTGTAACTGCAGTTAAAGGAAAAAGCAGCCTTAGCAGCAGAATTGTCAAAAAGGCCAAACAATAGAGAAGCATGTTTTTTTTGGAAGATTGTTTTGGGCCAAACAAATATACCAACATCTCTAAAAGCAGAATATATAACACATAACTACTGAATGTAATCCGGGCTGTCTAAATGGCCACACAATAAGACCACTATTCTCTGTTGTTCCTTAATGTAAGGTATTTGCATGGAAAAACCCTTAACTCACTCATTGCTTGACAATAGCTTGCATAATTATAAATTTTAGCTGGAATGACAAGGCAAGCTTCCAAACCTCTAAATTTCTGTCCCTTCACTCCTCCATTTTCTCCATCTGAATCGGACACATCTTCATCCACTTTGTATTTTTTCTTCCATTCCTCATAGCTGAAGCAGAGTGAAGGAACAAATACTAATAGCACTACAGAGACCCTCAAGAGGGCAAGTGTTTCTCAAATAATCAAATTTGCTTAGTATCTACATTTTTTAAAAAACTAAACGCAAAGAAAAGACATAAGGATACAAGTTCTTCTTCTTTTTCTTGGCACTGATCACTTGTCCACTGTCCGTTTTTATCTTGTTTTTCTTATCTTCTTTTCCAGTGTCACAAACGAAACGTTTTCTCTTTCGATCCCTGTGGAGTCAGAAGAGACATTAGAACAAACCCTTTCAGTATTCTGTATTCAGTAAATCTGAGGTTTCTTGTATTTGCTGTAGATCAAAGGTGTCCATCCGCTCACCATTTCATCATGCTCTTGTGCTGGTTTAGTGTATTGCTCTCATCACCCATCAGATCCAGCACAGCTGAGGAAGCCTGCTGCTCAAACATGTTGCCTTTCCCTGCGAGACTCAGCCTGCCCAACAAGCACCACCACAGTAATCAAAACTCCACTCTCCACAGGCGTACACGTTATTTTTGGCAAGGCTACACATGTACATTGTTGTTCTTGAATCAGATGATGATAAAATGTGAAAGGCAAGATCATACTCTCTCTCTGAATTGAAATCTTTGGGTCTGTAGGGGATGTAAAACTCCTCATCTCGACCGGACTGCCTCTTCTTCTTGCTCTTCGGTCTGTCCACCTCCATTTCTTCATCCTTCTTCCGTCTTTTGCCTCCAACAACCTCCGAGAACACACCCTGGTGATAGGGAGGGCGTTATGAATCAAATCATATCATAATATTCTGGACAAAATGTGACATAGTAATAATAATACAAATAATAATAATAATAATAATAATAATAAATGAGTAGTAGTTGTAATAACACCATTATTTGATTATTAGTATATAGTTACTCTGCTTTTATGAGCATATCTTAAATCAAAATTTTATATTTTACTTTAGCACATTTCATAAACCCTGGGCTAGTGTAAAAAAACATGTTTGCATTTAGTTTATTTAAAATGTTAGATGTCTGCTTATGTTCAATTCAGGTTAACACTGTACTAAATTTTAAGCATTTTTAGCAATTTGTAATATTTGGCAATTTAGCAAAGTCTCTTCATTTCCAGGCTTTTCTGGATTTTTCAGGACACATGGGAAGCCTGATATTCCTGCATTAGAATTTTAGGACATAGCTTTACCCACTGTACAATAATAACTAGATCAAATATCATGACAATAATCACAGTTATACTGGTATATCTTTAATGGGTGATGCAAAGTAAATGCGAAAAAGTTTGGCCTGTATTTCCGGACCCTTCTTCCAGTTCAAACATAGACAGGGACTAAATATTCTCAGAGATTACAGTAAGCTATTCCTCTAAACTCACCTGAAGGTCTTCCTCCTCTTCCTCACTGTGTTCTGGTAATATAGCACTCCGAATAGCTGGTTTATTGAGCGGACTCTCTGCCAGAAGCTCTTCCCTTGTCCTATGAAACTTTTCCACCAATCGGCTGTCCCGAGACCTCTTCGTCCGCATAACCTCACTCGCACTGGTTTTGTTGTTGGAGTTGATCTCAAATATAGTCTAATACAATCAAACAGCACATGCATGTCATATACACCCGACACATACATTCTGGCAAATTTCAAAATTCTTACGCAAAAGTTATAAAATTATTATTATTATTTTTTTTTTAGAAGCAGTAAACACAGCCTGTGTAGCTAATCTAAAATAACACACTGAGCACATAACACATAAAATAAACATTCAGCAAATCCTAAAATACAACAAAAGCATGAACACGGTGTTATGGCGTATACATATAGAAAGGGTAGAGTAACACTAACGTAATTATAAACAGTGGAAAAAATGATTGACTTACAGACTTCGACTTGTACGTCTTGATAGAGTCAACCATTTGCAATCTTTCTAGTTCCATCTTCTCCAGTCCTGACCCTAAAAGGACCCAAGAAAATGTTTTGAGAAGGCAGAGGCAATCAAAAACACTTAAAACTGCTAAAACTTATATTTAGAACTCATACAAACCCAGCAATGGGTGAACAGCAATAGAAGACAGATCAGAGGTCTTCACTCGTTTAATGGATTCTGGTGAGGGGTTGGGTCGTGACTTCAGGTACTGCATGTAAGCATTCTCCGAGACCCGCCTGAGGTTCTGGAGATCTTGCGAGTTCTCATGGGCGATGAAGAGGTGCGCTTCCTCATCATCCAAAATGCTCTGTGGAACACGGCCCATGACACCATCAGCATCTGGATCAAAAAAAAGAGAGTGAATATACCAGGAGCTCCCCAATAAGATACTACGTTACAAAAGCTCAACCTGAGTACTGAGTGGGACTACTTTTGAGACTGGAGCATCTAATGGATACCACCTGCACCTTAAGAACACTAGAACCATTGTGCAATTCTTATGCTATGACTATTTGCCTTTCCCTATTCTTTGTTAGGCCCTATAGTTTTTACAAATGCAGAATTATGAAAACATCAACATAACTTATCCAAACAATAATTGAGACTTATTTTTGCCCTTTTTTCCAGCCTTACTACTAAAAATTACATTTAAGCTTGAGTCACACAAAACAGTCTAAAAGTAATTTACCCTGGGAGCCATCAAGGCTTGCAAACTCCATAGGCCGACCAAGAAAGAGGTGAAGGTCAAAAACAAATGGAACTTCATCTGGGCACACCAAGCTGAAAGCTGTACCACTCCTGCCAGCACGTGCCACACGGCCTATACCACAAAACAGAAAAAAAAACTAATAAAACCAGCAACATGAGAGGAACAATAGGCTGCAAGGATCTCACATCTGTTTGAGAGAAACCAGAAACTATGAGGTCTGGCAGAACCATCTTCCAAAACACTGAAGCAGGTAACTGCCGTGAACATACCGACTCTGTGCAGGAAAAGCTTGGCCTTTGAAGGGAAGTTGTAATTGATGACATTGTCCAAGAGTGGAATGTCAATACCACGAGCTGCCACATCAGTCACCAGAAGAACCATTGCTTTACGATGGACAAAACGGCCAATATTGATCTTTCTGGCTGTTTGGTCCAGAGCACTGTAGATGTAGGCACACTCAATTCCTTCTGCAGTCAGCAGCTAAAGACAAAGCACCACATTGTAAGTGAACATCATTGTGTAAAAATCTCTAGAACGAAGGCAAATTGCTAAATAAGTGCATCCCTTTCAGCAATAGAACCTACATTTACACTAGATAATGAGCCAGACATTTTACATGATCAACATCATAAAAAATAATAATAATAATAAAAAATAATAATAATAATAACAATGCATAAACATTTACCTGGTTCAAGTACTCCACATGGTGTTTGGTAGCAACAAACACTACTGTCTGCTCTTGGGGTTTCACTACATTACGAAGAAGATGCAGCAGCAACGCTGGCTTGTCATCCAAGCGCAAGTGAAAGAATGCCAGCTGAAATGAGGGAACGGTATTGTGCCTCATGAGTTGCTTTCAATTTCAAAGTTTCGCCAACTTTGTTGGATCTGATGTTTGTTTTACTTTACCTTTAACTGATCGCTGAGCTTAGTGTCTACATCCAGACGAATCAAGACGGGATCAGCTAGCCCTAGAGAAGCAAGAGAGTTAATTACACAGTGCTGTGACAGAGTGGTCAAACTAAGAAACACAACTGCACACATCTGCTAATGCTAAAGGGCATTTCTCAACAACCACTTTTATTCAATATGAATTTGATTAATATGAATCAAAACCTGACATTCTTCCATCCTGCACAAACAGATCAGCTCGGTTTCCAATTGCATTTTAAACATACATTTCTGCATATAGAACACATCAAAAGAAGAGCTGCAGTTTAACATCCCCAACTGAAGTGATTACAGAACTAAGTTCAGTCTGAAAAACAACGCAGACAAAGGCAAACTGAATTAAACATGTCATGCTATAACTTGTTTGATGAGGACAATCCACACTGTTCATTATTGTGCAGATTATATCTCCCCCAATATCAATTATCAATCAATATAAATTCTGGATACATCTGTAAAGCCTGCCCTTTCCACTGCATTGCCAGATCATGTGTGAGTCTCATCCAGCATTACAAGGCTGTAAAGAGTCAACATACTATACACTCATCTTCTGCCTCTCAACGTGTCTATCCGGTGGATTCGTGTGTACATCATCTGCCTCTCTGTAATCGGTGGAAACTGTCCAACTGACACTCAGAAACTTGTCTCCTGTCTCGCGCTAAGTCTAAATGTTGGATCAGTGTGTCCGTCTATGGGTTTGTGTGAAACTGTCCAATGGACACTCAGAAACTTGTCTTCTGCCCCTCACCTTAGGGTTGGAGTATATTCACTCAGTGCTCATGGTCACATGTAGAGAGCTGAGACTGGTCTGAACATTTTGGTATAAAATGTGGATATTATGATGAAAGTGCCTTTAAAGGTGAAATTCAAAAGATTTGCAAAAATCTAAAACCCTTAGACTCCAGGGGGTAATATCCTGACAGGTTGGATCTGGAGGGTCTGGAGGAACCTAGGGAAATTTCTTCAACAGCACCCCACACTACACAGAAATCTTTATAGCTCTTTCATATATGCACTTCTACCCTGGAAGGAAAGCAGTATGAAACAAGGAGTGTGAACGCAAACCAGAGTGGAAATCCTGGTGAATTCAACCCAGCAATTTACCTGCACAAGACATAGTACAACACCTGGGTAATTTCCAGGCATGTCATGTATGAACAAAAGTCAACCTACAGAGATACAGTAGTCTAGATTATAGACATAAAAGTGCAAATTTAGTTTAACTGAGTTTTCCCTTTTACTTTCACTAGTCAAAGCTTCTGATGAGTGAATTTT
Source organism: Salminus brasiliensis (assembly GCF_030463535.1). Taxonomy (NCBI): domain Eukaryota; kingdom Metazoa; phylum Chordata; class Actinopteri; order Characiformes; family Bryconidae; genus Salminus; species Salminus brasiliensis. The sequence goes on from NC_132878.1 coordinate 16,759,153, forward strand.
GTACATAATTCCAAGCAGGGTCGGAAAATTTAGCCTGTTTTTGTGTGTGGCCACTTTTGCAGGAGTGTGTTCTATATGATTCAGATACGAAGGAGGAGCTGAATGAGCAAATTCAGCACCGCAACAGCCCTGTGTTTGTTATATGTCTACTACAAAAAATAACACCTATGAACAGTGCAGCCTTACCAGCTCTAGCAAAGTCCACAAGCAGTTTGGGCAGCGTGGCAGAGAACAGCAGGGTCTGGCGAGTATCAGGGAGCCGTCTGATGATCTCCTGTAGCTGCTCAGCAAAGCCCATTTCAAATAGCCTGTTGAGGAACATTACATCACATTTACAGATCCAATTCTGAAGCTCACATAACTGGTAATACACTGGTAGTGATGTCAGCAGACATGTTAAAACCAATACAAAAGATACGAAACAATAAAAACGATGCATTCAGGCTTACCTATCTGCCTCATCAAACACCACATACTCCACGCTATGCAGCTTCAGGTTCATTTCCATGACAATGTGCATTAGACGACCAGGTGTACCGATGATGCTGGACACATACAGAGAACAATGCGAGAATTAAACAACATATAATTTAGAAATGTAAGTGCCATTATATTAGTGGTGTATATTCACTTTCGTATGTATAGTGCAATACTACATATAACCATTCTAATGAAATGCATGCACACACACACACACACACACACACACACACACTTTTGAAGCTTGTGACAATCTAGTACTTTGCTTTTTGCATTTTTAAAGTAAACCCATCAGTAAAGGGTTCAGCTTAAAGCCTTATGAATTATTATTGGAGGAGCCTGTTAACGTCAGATACCTGTTAATACAGCCCGTACAGACAGTGTAGGTTTAGTAAAATTGTGTTTCTTTAATTCCTTACGTCCACAGTTGTAAACATAAACATGTGTATTAATACGATCCTGCAGGTTTTGCTTGAAATACTGTAATAAACTAAATCTTTATATTCTTCACATGAGATATATTCATTTATGAAAGTAAGGATTTTTGGATACACTTACATGTCTGGATTCTCATGTAGAGCAGCAAACTGATCATCCATGCTGGAAGAAAAGAGTTGTCAATGCTTGATTCACATCCCTAAACATATACATATTTAACACACTTAAACACAATGTAAAGTACCTGTCTCCACCAAGGATCAGTGCAGTTTTCAGCCCAGTAAACTTGCCCAACTAGGGAATATGTAAAAGAACACAGTAAAGTTTTCCTGCTGTCAAACAGGCAACAATAAAACACTTCATTAACCATACAAATGAACCTAATTTGTTGTCTTTAAGTCAAATGGTGTGATAGGATAAGAGTGTGCGAATTAGCATTTTTTTAAATACATTATGATAGTTCTGTTTCAAGATACTTTAATGATTCAAACCAAAATAATAGTTTTAAATTAGATTCCAATAAATTTGTATATGTACATATATTTGTATATATATACATATATAAATATGCATGCATTTGTTATTCTAACGATCATGAAAACTCAGTAGTTCCTTCTGTATTGCTGTCATACAGTTATACGCAGGAAGCCTCATATTGTGTTCTCCAGTGAAACAGCTGTATAAGGACAGCAATTCTGGTGTTGCGATCAAGTCAACTATATTAGTCAATATTAAAAGCCAACCAACATATGCTATGCTATCAATAGTATAGTATATGATCTAGGTAGTTTCTGAAGGTTTTAGAGCTGCACCAATGGCATACTCATAACATCCTACTGTGACAATTAGAACAATAACATGATGGACAGTAACACTGCCCACCCCTGCTACTGACCTCTCTGGTGAACTTCATGGTCTGTAGTGCCAGTTCTCGAGTGGGTGTGAGGACCAAAGCTCTAGCACCAGTTTGTGCCTGCGGGGCCTTCAGTCTCTCAAACATGGGCACCAAGAAAGCCGCAGTCTTTCCGCTTCCTGTCCTTGCCATGGCGACCATATCTTTTCCATCCAGGATTACAGGAATCGTCTGGTTGACAGGGAATGACAGCATTTTTAATGAGCCACAGTACAGTCAGCATGGAACAAAAAAGGACTGAGCTGTGGAAGTGAACATACCTTTCTTTGGATTGGCGTGGGAACTTTGTAGCCCTTCTTCATAACACCCTTATAGACAGGGTAACTTAGACCTAGAGGGAGGAAAGACAGCTTTTAGAAAGCTCTGGATTGCTGACATGGAGAAAAAAAAAAATACACTGTTATACTTCCAGATGCCATGAGACACACATTACAAAGGTCAGATATTTCCTTTGGGAAATCTGACGGTCATTAAAACTCAAATTGCCAACAAAAAGATGAAACTAAAGAGAGCTACAGCACTTCATCTTGTTATTACATATTATTACAATGCTTCTTGTAGCAGGCATTGTTGTTATAACAGTTTTATAGCAATAAAATAACAGAATACAAACAGCACACTACAGAAGGCATTACAGTACTTTCTGCAGAAGAGGTGCCAATGTCTGTACATTTATTTATTTCAATTTTCTAGTCAGTTTGGAAGGCCAGTTACCCAATTCCAATTCCTGTGAACTCCCCCGGTCACTAGCAATGCCCTCAACACTAGGTGGGTGAAGACACGTCTCGTCTCATCTGAAAAATGTGAAGCCAGCCAGCTGCTCTTTATGAACTGCCACTGATGCAGCATCACTAGACAGCCAGCATGCTCTAAGGTAAGCACGGCTGTACAGCTGAACTGAACAGCCAACAGATGCCTGTGCTGACCAATGTCACACCAGGAGTGATGTGGGGAGGAAGAGCCACCAACTCACCCATGAGAGAGCAAGGCTAGTTGTGCTCTCTCAGACTCCGGCTGCTTATGGCAAGCAGCATGATTTGAACCAGCGATCCTCGGATCGTAGTGGCAGCACCCACTCAGAACTCCGTCTGTACATTTCTTTACAGCACCATTTCACATTAAATCACTCTGAATTACTGCGTGACTTCACAACTACTCCGAAATGTTGAAAATTCCACTTTAATATCCACAAAACATGAATAAAAATGTTGGCATGTTGGCTGTAACGTATCACAACACCACCTCACACTGCCCACCACCTCCAAAAAACATCTTACCCATGGACTGAAAGCCGCCAGACTTTTTGTTCTTCTTGTTCTGAGCTCGAACCATGTCTCTAGTGTCTGGCTCCACATCCGATAGGTAATCCGACGAGGCGGGAAAGCGGGGCAGCTTTGAGCCAGCCTGAGGATGTTCACACAGAATATTAATACAATCGGAAGATCTAAGAAGGCCTTTGTAAGAATCACAACAACTTATTTTTCATATCTTCATATCTTCTCACTGTGTAGAGCATCTATTAATCCAGGGGTTCAAAACCCTGGTCCGGGAGGTCAACCTGCCCAGCACATTTGAGTATTTACCCTTCTCCCAACACCCCTGATCCAGCAAATTCTGCAAAATAAACCCTTCCTGAGATGAAGGTAAAGTCAGCGATGGGGTCCTCAAGGTCCAGAGTTGAAAACCCCTGTATTAGTCAATTAATTTTTACTTGACAAGTTGGCAATTAGCCACAACCTTATTGGTTGCTTCTGTGGAGTTAAACAGGCCTTTTTAACAGCACTTCCAGGCTTATTCATGCCAACACAATGATATGTCACTGTATTCTGGCTGCATTTCTTCATGCACTCCTGAAGTGTATATTAAAATACAGGTGATTCATATGGACGACATAAGAAAGTAAGATCATACTGCAAGACTAATTAGAAAGAGAAGGAAAAAGCCCCTTTAGCAACACTGAACACACTGTTGAGACATGAGCAAGTTGGTTAACTAGCAGCTTGCAGTAAAACCGTTCTTCTAAAAACAGCCACAAAATGCACATAGTGAAAACAGTCATGAGAAGGTTATGTAAGGTAGCTACATTGCCCACACTTACGACCACACTGTCGTCTTTAATCTCTGCTGCCAATTCAAAATCTCCTCCATCTGAGTCCACATCAGACTCCCTGTGCCCCGTGTTCCTCCTCTTTTTGGTCAGCTTCTTCTTTCGCTGCGCCATCGTTTTCCGTGTAAACAGGCCAAAGCCTTAGCTCACCTCCTAGCCAACCGCCCTCGAGTGCTCGAGGTTAAATATCTACAGTATATTTAATAACACACGGTAAATATGAGCAAATCAACACAAGACCCAAACGCAGCAGGACGACATTTTGGAACACGTGTGGTTCGGCGTTTTCGTGAACGGCGCACAATGTGACGTAAGAGCGTTAAACCGCAGTGCGAGGAATGGCCACTGGGTGGCAGCACTTACTAGCTTTTTCACACGAACAGCCTCGACTGTGTACCGCCCTAATAACGGTTCTTTAAAGGTTCTTTAAAAGGTTCTTTAAAAGTATATTACATATGTTACCATTACAAAACAGCTAAATGCTTATAAATGTTTTTGTGAGATAAAACAGCCCCAGAACAAACACTATTTATCCAGATTTTCTTTTATGTTTTGTCATATAAAAAACAGAAGATTTATACCATATTCAATATTGCATTGGATAGATGAAATATATCCCAACCACTAATCTAAGTCTGTAGCTAATTTCTATACAATACACCATTTACATGAAAACACTTTGACTTTGTTTACATCTCATCTTTTGGATTATCAATAACCTTTTTTCAAACAAGTAGCATTCGATTGAACACCAAAGCCAGTCATTCTTCATAGACCATGGTATCTCAAACAACCAGCTGACTGTTTTTTCCTGTATCAAATAGTTGTACACAATACACCTCTTTAAAAATCTTTCAAAAATGCATTGAGATGCCAAAAAATGTTTCCATTATTGTCTATAGTCAGAACCTTTTTCAGTGCTAAATAAACAGTTTGTGTAGGTGTGTTTGTCTGTCTGTTTATAGTTGCATGTAGATTTGCCTAGCTAGAATATGGCGGAATTATGCCCTCTTCCACAGACGACCATGTTAGTAGTGACTTCTGTCAGATCAACACAGATAAACAGTGACACCATACTCTTCAACTTTGTGAGAAACACTTACCTGTTATTTTATGAGCTCTACTTAACTCATAGGCCTACTCCATACCATTATAGTTTGACAACAGACAGGCTTGAGACTGCAGAGCAAGGAGAACATACAGTGATGGGCAAAAGTATATATTTCTTTCACAAAATGTCCCACATATCCCAGAACATTGTTACAACTAACTACTTTTGCTAATTTTGCTATTAACAGAGGTGAATGGTAGTGTGTTTTTATAAGTATATGTTGCGTTTCTTTTGCTTATAATGTACTTTATTATGAGTAAAAGGATTGCATAAGTATAATTTTTATATATGTATGCTTCCTTATTACATACATCTGGCTTTTGAAGTTTCTTTTTTTCATTAATACAAATACTAAGTTATTCTAAGTTATTTATGTTTACATGTTATTTTGCTTGAGTCATTATTTCACCGTTAATTACAAATGTTTTACAAATTGTATTAGTTAGTATCACATAAATCAAATAAATAACTACTTGAGGATTATTGAAATTCACTTTTACCCAATAATTGTGTTACATATATGTATGTGTCTGACCCATCCATTCATCCTTCTAAGTCTTTTGGTAATATGATGTGTTCCACCCTTATTAACTGCCCTAACTGCTGGTTAATTCTGTTTTTTACTCTGAAGTCATCTGTAAATGGGACAGCAGATGTGTCTTGTCCTCTTTGGCATCATCTTATTCACTTATGATCCATTCTGACAGTTTTTCATCCAATTTGCCTGATCTGTTCCTTCACCTGATCAAACCACTTCTCAAATAAAGGAGCAGGCGAAGAACAACAAATCAACATAATGTACAGAACCACAGACTGCATTACACATTTATTTACCATAGAAAACAGCATATTCTCATATTTTCTATTATAATAATTTTGTTATAAAGAGAATTTTATTTACATTTTAGTTCCCAGTTTAGTTGGAGCTAGTTCCCAGCGTAGTAGATCCCTCTCAAATCACCACTTACATTTAGTCTAAGGCTTATATAGTCTTTTCTAAATGTGGAACCAAATCCCAGCTGATGTGTGAACCTCTGTAATGCTGAGCAATGCTGTACTGAGTGCACCCAAGCAACCTTGACTGCAGAAAAATAATTGCTGGAGGAAGCAATTATCCCTTTTTTCTACTTATTCAGATCTCGTCTGTACTAACATTCTTTCCTAATGCATTTTCACGGGGGCCAGGTGCGCCTTGCATAAAGCTTACCATAAATTGAATAATTCATTAGCAGCTAGCTAGGTATTATCAAAGGCTGTGAAATACACTTTTGAGGTAGGAGATTAGAACCGGGTTTGGACTATTCATACATAGCCACATTTGCACTTAATAGCCCAAATGATTTTAGATTATTAAGATTTATCAAAGGGTCGTGGAGGTTAAGTCTAGTAAGACTGTGCAAGAATGAGGACATTTTTTATTAGTGAATGCTCTGCATAGCCCAAGTGCATTGTCTCAAGCCTGTTGGTATCCATGTCAAGCCTGTTGTTTTTTTGTGAAATTTCTTAAGAGAATGGCAAACTCCCATTAGGACAAATGAGACTACTTTGAAAATGTATAGATACACTTGTTTTGGTCAATGCATATCAGTTATTGTATAGTTCAGTATCTTGTTCTCATATGTGAGAACAGTAAATAAAGAAAGACAACAAATTGAAATGCCATCTGAATTTGGATTTGAAGAAAATATGTTGCAACAGTGAACTATTCCTTTGAGAAAGAACTGAAATAACCCTGTAAGACTGAGTAAGGCCATGTCAGCTGTACTGAATCATATAAGGAAAAAAAGAAATAACTACAAGAGGCAGTTATCCCAGCTGATGCTCATACTGTTGCACACAGTAATCAAATGAAGCAAACTGTAATCAAAGCCTAGTTTTTGCAGGTAAATGAAACAATTGCTCAACATTTTTAACATTGACAATATCGTTATAACCAAGGTTTTTGAATTTATTTGCTGCAAATCCTCTTATTTGAAGCTCAAGCTGGATTAAAAAAGCATAACAGAAGTTTTCACCCATAGATAAGGACAAACAAAAATACTTGTGGGTCACTGACCCGCAAGCATTGTTTTTTTCCGATGTTTTTCTGGTGGCCCTAAACAACCTAATGATATGTCTGAAAAAAAAGATACGGTCATGACTTTTTCATGTAGTCATGAGTGGTTCATCTAATATTAAGATTTCAATAACAACCTCTAATAAATCTAAGTTTCCTTCCAGAAGCAAAATTAGGCTCAAAGTTGCCATTAATGGGTGCAATAATAATTTCGCTCAAGCTTGCTCTAGCTTTGAATATGGGAAAACTGTAGTCAACAAGGGGTTGTAACATGTTCACAACATATTTGGCTGCCTTAATCTCTTATGTGATTATTGAACTGAACAATAAAATGAAATATGGCTTTGGGAATCTCAAATAATCCTTATCTACCATAGACGATTGCAGACAAATGGTCATACTGTGATAGTTTGGTTTCATATGCTGGAAATGTATTTAAAGCTGAGAATATGTGAGCTTGAAGGACAAGTGAACTATGTGAGTGGTGTGCGCCACTCGGCCTTGAATGAGATGCAGGGATGTTGTGTATAATGCATTACAAAAACAGATTTCTACTGGGCTCCGACCTAATTTCAAAGCATCTGGTGCAAGATGAACAGCAAACATGATAGCAACTCTCAGTTATTCTCTTTCAAGTAATCATTTTCCAACCAGACGACCCACTTGTTCTGCTGTCACTCACTAAGTAATAGCCCATAACATCCAACTTCATCCTCTTTTTTACAAGGCTGCTTGATGCAAAACGCTATAATACTGGAGTTTATCATATTTGGCATTTGAGAAGCTCATAGATCAGTCTCATATCACATGGATGATGTTGCATGCTGGAGTGGGTGGATCTGTTTTACCACCTCCATAGGATCAGGCTTGGCTCTCTGAGAGCTTTAAAGGATAAACCTCATGGTATTAGCACATATGTCTGGCAAGGTTTGTGTCAAATTACAAGCTTCATTGAAGATTGGCTGCTTGAGTGTGACTTGTATTTACTGTCTTGTATTTAATGTTTGATGAAGTGAATGCAATTGATTGAAATCTGTACCAATTCCATGATACTCACAACAGCTCAAACTTCGATTTTATACCCCTTCAAAGGAGCAGTTTTTGCGCACACATTTTAAGCTCATAGGCTATTTTGGATTTCAAAGGGACATCACCATTTCAAAAGGGATACACCACTTAATCTGTCTGAAGAACTAGCTCCAATTTTTAAACACCCCTCAAGATGAAATACAGCGCATGTATATTCCCAAACCCATGTTATTATAATGATTATAAAGTAATCACACAGTATCTCCAGTAGCTTGTGCTGCAGCAAATACATAATGAACATCATTAGGCTTGTCACACAAATGTCAACATGTTCTTGCTCAGAATAGTTTTAATGAATGTAGAGACTGTGTCAAGTGGATAGGCATTTTAAGCCTGACAGACTGTGAGAACTGTTTAAATGAAAAAGATTTAAAGCAGATGGCAAACGTAAGCCGTAAATGTGAGTCCCCATTAAACATTACTCACTCATATCTGTGTCAGCTTAATTATTCATCCTCAGCTCTTAAAAGCCTCGCCGTATGTTTGGCTAATGTTAAAATAGACTGTCCAATTAACATAGTGAGTACAGCAAGTTTGGATTCACTTTCCTTAAAATGGTTAGAAGGGGTACGCAGGAGTGTGGTTCTGGAAACATGGTTCAAAATGGCATGTCAGTCTATTCTAATGTACAATAATGGCTAGCATACTGGATTCTTATTGATTAAAATCCACAATCTCAAGACAATAGTGGTGGAGTTTGTTTTTTCTCCGAACCAATAAATTCAAACTGACAAGCTTTTTCTGTATCTATGTCTGTTTGCCTGTATCACCCTAGCATACACCTGATTCTTCAGCTGCAGCTTGTGCAAAAAATGGTTGATTGCAAGGCTTCATTTAATCTGCTTTGTTGACTTTCCCTCATTTCATAGACGGCTTAGACCAGCTCATTTCAACTGGTGAAACACTTAATGTTTGAGAATCTACAATGTTCTGTTCAGTCAGGAATTGGTTCAGTTCAGCAACTGAGTATCTAAGGGGCTCTTGCCCCGATTGCAGTTCTTGCTGTAATCTTAAATTTGTTGTGATCTGCACACTGCATGTCTGATCAGAAACAGGGGGTCACAAATGACAAGATCTTTGAAACTGGACTAGACATCATGTCAAACTTTGCACCTTCACATTCTTGAAAGAGATCTCCAAGAGCATTAACAGAACAGAATGACTCAGCCAGTCAGATAAAAAAAAAAGTGGCAGATTGAGAACAGATAATTTTCCTGCTCTGACACGATTGCATTTTTAACTTAAACAACTTCAAAATTCTGCTGATGCTCCAGTGACTGTAATAGGGAGAAGAGTATCTCTATCATTTCTACTCAGGGCTAGGCACGCTCCTAACTGCACTATGTAACTTTGGTGGAGCTGCAGGACAAGTGCTAAATGCTGTGTAACCAAAATCATATTCATATAAAATCCAGTAATATTATTCTACTGTGACAGATGACATGTCTTTTTGTTTATTTCAAATGTCAGTTCCATTTCTATCAGCATGTAAAATATAAGAGGACAGGGGTGGTGGTACATATATAAAAATACATATATTTGCTTGTTACTGAGGTCAAGTGTAAAATTACTTCAGTTGCAAAAAGGATTTTAAATACTCGCTATTATACATACGTGTTATGAATATGGCCCACTGACACAATGTAGTTGAAATCTGGCCATAGACCCCTAAACAGCAAGCCCAGGGCAAAAGTTGGACTAACACCCGAAGAGCACAAGGAAAAAAACCTTGAGAGGAACTTAGAGAAGAACCAATCCTCTTACGGATGACACTGGATTGCAGAATTATGATATAAGCAGTACAAGTTTGCAAGTAAGATCCAACAAAGGCACTGAGGCCACACATGGCCCAGTTAAGTCTGGCCATGATTAGGCACACTACTGATTGTGTAGGATACTGCATATGAGAACACTGTGGTAAGAATGTGAATATGGCAAGATTACACATTCAAAAAGCAGGTTAGGAGTTCATTCAGGGGCCGTAATTCCTGAAGCTAATTACAACCCAGGAACAGAAATTTGAAGGGGTTGTATGACATGGTAGACTATTCATTGAAGTCTCTGGAGCATTCAGTTTAGGCTTGTCATTACAGCAGGCAAATGGATGGAACATGCAAATGGTTCCAAAGTTATCATGCAAGTCAGGAAATTGAAATAAATCAAACAGATTACTTCAGAAAATGCATTATACACATAAGCTCCTCTGACAGCAAAGCAGACAAATTTCATTGAGAGAGACATGGGCGTCAGGAGAGTTTGGTCCCAAAATCTAGGTTGGCATAATGTACATGACAGTGTGTTACCCGAAAAAGCACAGATGGTGGGTGACCCCCGAGCTCTGTCTACAGGCATCATTCCAGAGTGAGTTCATGCATTAAGAATCACGGCCTCTGTTTGGTTTACTGTCGACAAACAGCAAGCTACTATCAGAGAAGTTATGACTGAGATGCAAGTGTTATCCCAGATTAGTTGTCCTGTCAGATCTACATTGATGTGAAAAAGTATTTGATTTCTTCTGGGGTTTTTTTTGCATATTTGACACACTTTTTTTCCCTGGTAGCATAGCCTTCCACAGTAAAAGCATTTTATCAACAAACATGGTAATGGCAGTGTGTTGGTGTGGGGTTTCTTGATGTATTTTTTTTCTGCTGGAAAGTCCTGCAGGAGATGTTCTGGTCATCAGTCCCTGTTAGAATCTGCTGTTTTTCCTTTTATGGCAACCTCTAATTATATAATTAATTACTCTAATGTTTCCACTATGCTTGTACACTGCTAAAAAAATAAAGGGAACACTTAAACAACACAATATAACTCCAAGTGAATCAAACTTCTGTTACATCAAACTGTCCACTTAGGAAGCAACACTGATTGACAATCAATTTCACATGCTGTTGTGCAAATGGAATAGACAACAGGTGGAAATTATTGGCAATTAGCAAGACACACTCAATAAGGAGTGGTTCTGCAGGTGGGGACCACAGACCACTTCTCAGTACCTATGCTTTCTGGCTGATGTTTTGATCACTTTTGAATGTTGGTGGTGCTTTCACACTCGTGGTAGCATGAGACGGACTCTACAACCCACACAAGTGACTCAGGTAGTGCAGCGTCAGCGTAGAGTCCAGAGGCTGGAGGCGCTACCAGGAGACAGGCCAGTACACCAGGAAATGTGGAGGAGGCCGTAGGAGGGCAACAACCCAGCAGAGGAACAGGAGGAGCACTGCCAGAGCCCTGCAAAATGACCTCCAGCAGGCCACAAATGTGCATGCGCCTGCACAAACGGTTAGAAACCGACTCCATGAGGATGGTATGAGGGCCCGACGTCCACAGATAGCATTGCTATTGTTTCTGCAATATGACAATTTTTAAGTTTTTTATGTTTTAATGAGAAGAATACCACAGGCCTAAAGAGGCAAACTCAGAATTGCTTGCCATTTTACAAAAACAGCTTTGCCCCTTTGCTAAAATAGCCACTTTGCTGCATAAGATCATATAGGATTTGAAACACCCACTCTTGTAAAACTGCAGAGAACGGCAGCATCCAGTGAAACTTTCAATTACTCCACACAGGCAGTAAAAGGCTGCTCCGTCTAGCCTAGTCCTCAGTTGTTAATCTCACTCCAAGTGCCAGCATTAAGGCGATAATCGCAGCGCATGTGACAAAAGCAGGGGGAAAAATCTATCCCTAGAGTATGCCACAGAGGCAGGATGGGATTTTGCCTATGACTGAACCAATAGCGATTCAGTCATGCAAACATAATACATATGAACACATGATTTTAATTCCTCTAGAATTAATGGATGTGGTGCTTTAACCACCTAGCATGACCATTTAACCATTTGCTGCCTTTTAATGATTTGCAAGGACCCAAATACAAAAGATAGAACTGAAGCCAGGAAGAGGAGCCTTGGAGCCTCTTTTAACATTTCACGCTTTGTGTTCACACTTTAGTTATTTCTGTTTTTCCAGAGTGCTTCCGGCTGCACTCCTGCCATCTCTTTAATTGCAGTTCTATCAGGAATTTAGCGAACTGCACAATATAACTATATACTCCATCGCTGTCACTCTTATGCTCAGGAACTTAAAAAAGACTTTTAAAAAGCTGTTGTGTGACTTTCGATAAGTAGCAAGCTGCTGAACAGCGGCGTGTTTTAATCTCAGCACAGCTCAACCATTTTCAAACCTTTGCTTCAGAGGCTTCCTGATAGCACCCTTGAATACAGATTTCTTGCTTGAAAGGTCAGGTTGGCCTCTAGACATTTTTGTTGCCGTTTCTCATAAATGAACCAATCATCCGTGCAGACTAACATGTTGACTGGAAGGGGCAGCTTTGTTTTCTTTTGCTCATCAGTCATCAAGACAACAGCCTCTTCAGGTCTATTCTTCTATCTCCATTGAAGATGGCAGTAGCAACATCTTCCTCCCGAAACACTGCAGGAACACACCAAGAGTGCAATGGCTCATGATGGATAAAATAACATGCCATTTTCACACAGATCTGCTGAGTAGAACATTGATAAGGATTTCAAAAGCCCTCGGCTCAGCTCTTGCTCCTCTCCAACATACTTATCATTCATCATCCATCGCCTTTCACAAGAGCACACGCTGAACTCACCCAGGGAATAAGGCCACAGGAAGTCCCTTCGCTCTTACTCAACCATGAATGGCCTACTTTGAGAAAAAAACACACAAAAAAAAACACAGAAAAAGGAATAAAGCTGTCCTGAGTGAAATATGTCACAATCTCTGTAAATATATCTCTCGGTATGAGCGAGAATCGCAGGCAATCATCTATCAAGAGCGACCATATGTTGCTTTTGGGTGGAGAGGGAACGGAGCTTACCGTAAAGCCTGACTTATCCGCAGCATTACAGACTCTAAGAAAGGATTTAGTCTTTAATTCTTGATTAGATAGAATGTCTCTACTGAACGAAAGCGGGGCGATGGGCTGAACAGATACAACCAGCTCAAAGGGAGAACATGCGCTTCGAGCTCGCCACACTATTAAAGGTGAACATCACCACTGGGCATCCAGGCAATGTGATAGAGCTATTATTAGACACTGTGGATTATCAATGAGCAATTAATCCCCTTCCTCTTCTCCATTCCAGCAGAGAGCATCTCGCTTTAGCCTTCCCACCACTCTCCTCTCCATTGACTCTATTGAAGAAGAGTGCCATTTCAGAGCCATCCTGTGAGAAGAAAACCAGCATGAGCCATATTTTATAGGCATTTCTCTACAATTATCAGAAATATGAGAATCTTTTTCGGTGAGAAAAATGGTATGTTTGGGATGTTTTTGTTTACCTCTCGAAGACCAGAAGAAAAACCGAGAAGCTAGCTAGCTAGCCTACGTTTCTCTCAGAAACAGGAGAGCGAAAGAAACCGTTGTTTTTAGCATCTCAGTCAGAAACCTAGCTACGATAATCCTCGACAGTCGTAGTTTAGCTGACTTTATTTCTGTCCAAGACTCTCGGAAGTTCATTTTTTTCGAGTTTCAGCCAAACATTTCAGTCAGAAACCTACGATAATCCTCGACAGTCGATGTTTAGCTCACTCGTTTTTCTGTCCAATACTCTCAGAAGTGTAACAACACCCGTTTATTCGTATCTCAGTCTTTCTGTCTCTCTCTCTCTCACACACACACACACACACACACACACACACTTTTTTCCGTGAGAGAAAAGGAGAGAGCCGTTAGTTTTCAGTGCGCGAGCTCGCTCATGCGTTTCCCGCCCTCCGCTGAGAGCCCGCGCTCAGAGCGCGCGCGCCTCCGCGAGGCTGAGCAGGCAGGACGGTGCGCGCTCTCCATGGAGCTCTAGTGTGAGACGGGGAACTCGGAGGAAAACGGCGCTGCGCTCCTTCTTGCTCTCGCCTTCCAGCCCCTGACGGACGGGACCCTCACCACGGCTGCATCCATGACTTTGCAGACTTGGCTGCTATACGGGGTTGGATTCACTTTGGCATCAGCATTCTTCACCACGCAGGGTGAGTGACTGAGGGGAAAGTTGGGAATTGTGCGTGCGTGCGGTCAGGTTTTTAGCTCTCTGTGGGGACCCACATGTTCCTGGGAGGATGGAAACCGGGAATAGCTTGTTCAAAACCATTGAAAAATAAACTCAGCTTTAGTGGAAGAAAGCAAAAGCGCAGAACGACGGACTTTTGGTTGCTAACGTGAAGACTAGTGTTTGTTTTTAGGTGTGGATATAGCGTTATTAATACAGTAATGGTGAAGTCAGTGGAGACACACCACGCAAAGATAGCAATACAAACAGGCGTGTGAGAGTGAACCACCTCAATGAACTGCCCTAAATGAATGAGTGTCGACTCTAGGGACTAAATGGCGTTTTCTTCATCTTATTTAACCTCATTTTCCCAGTCAGACTAAGGATTAGGTCTCTGAATGGCAGTTATTTAATAGTTATATGTATATCTATAGCTGTAGGTTAACAAAGACATATTATTAGTGTTATTATAGATGTTAGAATAGCACAATTGACACAATGTAATGGAGGTCAGGAATCAAACTGATAAGGGCAAGAAAATGAATGAACAACAATCTATTAATATTAACCATTAATATTATCTATAGCCCCCCACCCTCTCTTTTCCCACATACACACACAGTATATGCAGTTGCACACTCCTACCTTCATTATAACAATACTGCATTAAAGACACGTCTAATTATGGGGGAGCTACCCTCCTTTGAAGAAAGATAGGTCAATGCCAGCATTCAAATTATCTCCCAATATTTTACAATGAGAGCCTGTTTTTTAAATAACACTCCTGATGTTAATGCCGTTCAACTACCCTGTGATACTTTGGAAAACGTAATGGAATCACGGCCATTTGCCTGCCAAATACAAAGGACGCATCAATCATCCATGACTGTTTAATTCACTTCAGAGCTAACAGGGGTATTCAAGACCATTGCCGTCTCTAAATCATGTTAGCCGTGTTGAACACAGGTCCACAGCTTTGACTGATTTGCTATTAATTGAAAACAAATTGACAAAATCCCCTCTTACACCCGCAGAACTGACGCTGGGCTACACTCTAAGCAAAAATGGTCTTATATAGTACTGAAAGGGAGTTCTTTGAATAGTAATGATAGTAGAACCCTTATCAGTACTATATGCAACCATCTACAACCGTTTTCCACCAATAAAAAGAGCCCTTTAATGGGGCAGTGAAACCCCATGTCATCGTTTAAGAACCGTTGCCTTTACTAAAGAACCTAGAAGGCTGTTTTTTTCATTAAAAATAGATACAAATATGCATCTTTTCTCTGGGAGAGTGGAAGGAGTGTACCTTTATTGGACATAATTGGACCTTTGAGAGTATATTTACATTATTTGTACTTTGGTGAACAAAATGTACCTGTACAGTATCCCTGACGAACCCCTGTTTTCCTGACAAGTGTAAAAGAGCAACCTGAGGTACCTGCAACCCTCCAAAAAGATATCATATGGTACAGTATGTTTAGGGAGGCTTCTTTATTTCCGCGAGTCTGCACTTCCTGAGACCTGGCTTTGGTCCCCTTGAGGCATTACATTGATTTCCAACAGTTTTTTTTCTCCCCAAGTGATTTTCATAAGAGCATTTGGTAGGGATTAATGGGCTTCTGAAATCTGGCTGAGAGCTTTGGGGTTGGCTATTTACCGGAGTGGCAGGATAGTGCAGCCTGAGTCCCACAGTAGAACGCTCCAGGGGCGGGGGATGAAGAGGATGTTTTGACAGGCACGCGACAGGAATATCCCAACATTTACTCCACAAGACTAGGAAAGGTCATTGACAGGTGTAGAAAGAGCCCAACTACACTGACAATCCTTTTAGATCTAAAGGAATTATGCTGGTAACTTGGTAGACACTTGGTAAAGTGAAAGCGAGTGGATCAGTGGGTGTCTTGGGACAATGGTGCTGCGATCTCCAGATTGTGCAGTACAGCAACACATTTACCAATCTGATTTTTTATTTATTTATTTATTTTCATTAGAAATACATTACAGTATATTATGGAGTAATGGAAATTATGTTATGGAGTACAAGCTTAAAATGTGGTTCTTCAATGGTTCTTTTGTAAAGGCAACAGTTCTTTATAGAACCATGACAAATACAAAAACCATTTGAATGCTTAAATAGCTGATAAAGGAGCAATCTCTTGTGTATGGCTCTTTAAGACCTTTTTTATACAGTGTCCTATTTATTACCCAAAATAACCCATTTGCAGTACTATACAGTACTATACCTAGCTTGATGACCTAGCTTATTGATTCCAATAGTAAAGGAAATGGTTCTATACAGAATCATGACACTTAAAAGAAGTACTTAGATGCTTTAATGGTTCTTTGCCCTGTTTTCTGTTTGCATACAAGGAAAACCTCCACTTCTTACTACTATTTTAAGTGCGTTTATTATGCTGCTCTCTTGTTTGATTTTGCTGCTGTAAAAACTGACTTTCCCCGTGGGATAAATAAAGTGATCTATCTATCTATCTATCTATCTATCTATCTAGACAGTCCTTTATAAAGAGATCTTCACATTGTTGGAAAACATTTCGTTGATGGTTCTGAATAGAACCTTTTAGATATACATAGCACCAAAAGTGCTTCACCATTGTAACAAGCCAAAGAACACCTTTCAGTACTATATGGAACCTTTTTAAGAGTGCACATGCTTGAACAACACAGCAACAAAAGCAGGACAAACTCTTTTAACACCCTTGAATTTGCAAGAAACCGTGAATGAACAGGTGCCCAAATACATTGTCCATATAGTGTATATAGAACAATGACTGCAGTCTAAGCAAAAAGGTACTAAATGGTGCTAAAATGTGTTTTTTCAACTTGTAATTTTTATGGAATCATTTTAAAGGCTCAATAAAAAGCCACCTACAAGCTACATTTTCGTTTTTTGCAGATCCATTTAACAGGGCAAAGAGCTTTGATAGTTCTATAGTTCATAGTTCTATATAGAACCACTGTCTTTACAAAAGAACCCTTAAAGAACCCCCTTTGTAACAGTGTACTCAAAGACCTATTTGCTTAAATGGTTCTATGACTGGTTACATGGTTTTCTTTATGATGAAAAACCTGTTATAGGTGGTTTATTTAAATAATCTTTAAAAAGGGTTCCACTATCATTATCATTAAGTCAAGGAACACTTCACCCTTCACCCTTCAGTCACTGCAGCAACAGCAAATTTTCACTTGTTTTGGCCACCCTCTTTAAAATAATAGACCAAAATCAGCTCAGGAATTTGCATTAAAAAAATATCAAAGATCAAAGATCAAGCATTGTCCGTCTTGGAGAGTTTTTTTCCACACACCACCTTTCATGTGAAGCACAGAATGAAGAATAAAAATTCTTTTAAAGTGCCAGCTACACAGTGCTGTCAAGCAGTGGATAAATAATGTACTTCGACAGTAAAATACATCACTGTTTTGTTTTTAGTCATCTTTACATTGTAAAACTCAAAATTCTTACCAGCCATGAGATAACTGTACTTAAAGCTGAGTCATAAATCTTAAGGATGAAATTATCATCTTAAAATACAGCCAAGGCATAACATCTATGTATGGAAGATGTGACCTGCACCCTGATGCAGCTTTTTTACTAGACAGGATTATACTTAAATTTTTATCTGCAGTTACACTTTGTCCATGATAATATTTCGATATATCGCTGCTGACACAAAAAAATACTTAACTCTCCATTCTTGACATAATGCAAATCTGGCAGCTTTTCATTGCGTCAAAATTTCATGATTGGACCAATAGATGATCTTTTTACACTCACTTTCCAGTTTTGTCCTGCTCCTGTAAAGTCGTCATTTTGGACATATAAGGTTTTTGTGTGACAGTGACAATATGATTCTCCAAGCTACAGTAAGCCTCTTACCAGATACTGCATTTTAGGAAAACTACAGTGGGGGAATCTGACCATTGATTATTTTCAGTTTGTAAGGATGGCCAAATTGGTATCAGCAATTCAGTATGATTCTCTACACTACATAATAATACATGAGCTATTCAACCCACAAGAACTACAGTTTAATTCTTAATCTTAATAAATTAAGATAATCGCTAGTATTTCCACTGAACTGCTCATGCCTAAAACATTCATACTTTTTAGTTGTGTCCCTCAACATTCACTCAAACTTGTTTTCTGATCACAGTCGACATTACATTTATGGAATGTTCTGCAAGTCACATGTTCAACAGGCAATTGCGTCATTCAAATTTCCTGAAAAAAAGGAAGATTCTTATGGTTCCACACTGACATTTTTACTGTACTTTTCTCACATAGTAAAGAATGGGATGCAAAAGTCAATGCACCCATTTATGTCACGATAATACAAATACACCTGTAACATACAACCAACCACTTGGCAACACTCGAGGCAACCACCTGAGACACTTGAAATACCATAGCAACACCTTTACATCCACCAGGTATACTATAGCAACTGCATACTTAGCAAATGTAGAAGTCACCTGGGATAACATAGCAACCACTTTGCAAAAGCTGTTTTACCCTAGTGACCTGGAAGTGGGAAACACTTAAGCTTTTCTTCAGGAAATACACTTTTCTTGTTTTACATGATCTTGCGATGTTGACTAAGGATTGCTTTGAAGGCAGAACCCTTTTCTAAATCATTAGAATACCTGCATGCCATTAGCTTGGATGCTAGTTAATCTTAATTTGGATATTTGCTTATTCCATGCTCAAAAAGATCATTGTCAGCATGGAAACCATGCAGAAAGTGAGATATTGTTCCTGAAAGGGCTTAACACATTTTCGGAATGGGTACTTTTTTTTGATTCAGTGAAAAACACTTTTAAGAGTTTCAATGACTAAATGGCTCTCCAATCAAGGATCACCCACATAGCTTGATCTTAAAACGTACTTTTTAGGTTACATAATTAGGTTGCACGTATATAAAATAATTAATCAGCACCGAAGAACAGTTGACAACATTTTTCACTTCATTGATATGTAATTAATGTCATTTGTATGTGATGAAATGGTACAATTATAAATAGTGCAGTTGTAAAAAAAAATATATAACTCTTACCAAAATTTGGATTTATCACAGTGGCTGTGTTCCAGTGCCATTACTTTGAAAGTGCGGCACAAATCTGACCCTGTTACCGTGTTACTGCCATTCAGATTCTAGGCATAAGTTGCTGTATAAGCTGATCTGGGGCATTTCTGAGATGCTAAGGAGCTGCTTCTGCATCAGCATAAAAGTCTTCTACATCTTTCTCATGTTTAAACATTAGCAATGGTATCTAATGAAACGTGTTTTGCTGAAAACTACAAATTCATTCAACAAGAAGCCAAAAAAAGGTCATTCTAACATAACATATGTGCATAGGTGCTATGAGGACAGAAAAGTTTTGAATGGAACTTGAATGGGATGCAAAAGTCAATGCACCCATTTATGTCACGATAATACAAATACACCTGTAACATCCAACCAACCACTCGGGGCAACCACCTGAGACACCTAAGCAATCACTTGAATTACCATAGCAACACCTTTACATCCACCAGGAATACTATAGCAACTGCATACTTAGCAAATGTCGCAATCACCTGGGATAACATAGCAACTACTTTGCAAAAGCTGTTTTACCCTAGTGACCTGGAAGTGGGAACCACTTAAGCTTTTCTTCAGGAAATACACTTTTCTTGCTTTACATGATCTTGCGATGTTGACTAAGAATTGCTTTGAAAGCAGAGCCCTTTCTAAATCATTAGACTAGAATTAGAATTAGAATAGAATGGAACTTCTGAGATAATTTGTGAGTGGATAAAATAGAAAACTGAATAAAGCAAATAGTTTTTGAATAGAATTTGCATGGAATTAATATAGTTTTTGAGATATTCTGAATATGTGATTCTGAAATTCCAAAAAGCCAGAATCTGCTGTGGAATGACCCAACATTTTCAGATTGTGAGAATTTTTTCTTTTGGCTTAATTTCATCATTATGTAGCAATTTCTCATTATAATAACAGTTTCAAGATCATTTTGAATGTACGCTGTCTTGTAATTGGGAGAATCGTGGTTCAGTCATTGCCACTCTGGGTCCGGAATGTTGCTTCTGCACATGTAACTTTGGTGGAGCTGCACAAGACCTCTCCAGAGAGCCATGTAATATTCTGTGATAATACCATGTCAGTCCACAGGTTTCTATGTACTGCTGCCCATAAGGGAGGAGGTCAAAGCATGATTTATATTTACAGCAGTGGTGTAAAAGTGAATTACACTCCTCAACTCTAGGGGGAGCTCAGGGGCAAAGCATTCAGTTCTTACATAATGCTGCTTGAAATCATAAACAGATTCTATATGCTCTTGACACTGTTTCCACTGTTTTATTGCTTTTCCACCAGGGAGAGATTGCTACACAACTATTTATTTAGTTTTCCATGTTTTGCAGAATCCACTGGCTTTAATTGCTGTACATGTACATACAGTTTTACAAAACAAAACTTGTCCTTTGTTCTTTCAAGTCCATGGACTGCAGTGCTATGGCTGTAACGTCATCCATGGGCAGAGGTATGTGGATGTGGGCTGCTCCAACCCTGAGGTCATTACCTGTACTCATTCCCACAAAGGCTTTAAACACCGTTTCTGCATCAAGACAGAAAGCAGTGAGTACTGTCTACTGTTCATTATCATACTGATGTATAGACTCAAAACTGGACCGAATAATAGCAGAAAATGTAAGACATTTAAAAAGGTTTCTTTGAGATTCCTGAAAATCCTTGAAAATCTCCTTTCGTCCTCTTTTTTTTGTTTTGTTTTATCATTTACATTTTCATCTGTGGTCACCACATGTCAGCGGTCTGCAAGATATTGTGTGGATGACTCTGTAGTGGCCTACATCTGCATTCCTGCAAATCCTTGATCTTAATCTTCGGTCCAGAGGCATCTTTATCCCTTCTAAATGAAATTAGCGCATACATCTTCACTCATAATCCTAATCTTAAAGGCTATACATCTGTATCTCTGTTACATACATCATACATCTGTTATGACGTTAGGAAGCCCTGCCGTTATGTCCACTGCTATTTATCTGTAACGGATGCCACAGATGAATACATAAGACACAAGATGTTTTGTATGTTGAGCTTTGTAAAACTCGCATTAGAGGCCAACAGAAAACCATGCTTAAATGATTACCTCATTTGGCATGTACAATAGTAAACTCATGAGCTCATAAAATATATGCCAGTTTCATCCCAAATCCACTAATCTTTCTGCACAGGGCAGATCCCAGACCTCAAAAGACTTACATAGTCAATAATGAATCATGCTGACGTGCACCTAAGACGCAGCGTCAATCTTGTAGACATTCGGAGAGCCGGGTGTGTTTGGCAAACGGCTGAGGTAGCACTGTTTTCTACCGGCTCAGGGAAATAACGGGGTCAGAGACTGCTGATGACAGGCTGTCACTACTGAGTTTGTGGACTGACGTGTCGGACAAGGCTGCTTTGAGCCAGCAGGAGGAGGCCTTTGAACACCGTCTTGGGTTTGATCTGGACCTGCACACTGTCCTAATCCCAACAAAGAAGCGTTTCGCTCCTGCTAGAGGCCAGTTGCATAACATGCTTAGCTACATGCGCTCCTTTGTCCTGCATTACCACGAAAGCTTGGACTATCTGCTTGCTTCAGGACACCGCCTATTAATGCAAATTGCACTTTTTTTCAAAACTACCCTAGAAATGATAAGAGGGGGAAGAAAGGTATTATCAGCAAGTTTCCCTGGCGTTATAAGTCTGGCGAATGAAATGAAAGCTGTCACGTCTTGATGTGCTTGAATTTTACTTCATTACTTAGCCTGAGTTTTCCCAGGTAGACTCTGTGCCTTTGATATTCACCATGGTTAAGACTATAAAGTGCCCCATCAGAATTACTGTGATGAAAAGCAGGGCTATTGCACTATTATGTTATTTGCATGCAGCATTAATAATTCATAAACCAGAACATTCATTCAAACAGTTCTGATTATTCCGGGATCTGATATCTTTTCAAACATGTTTGGAGTCACAGGCACGTGTTGATGCATGTAGTTAACCTAATATATTAGAAAGGCTAACCTGATCCGAGTTTCATAGCAAACATCACACCTGCCGATCTGGTGAAGAGAGATTTCAGAAGACTCACGGCTCAGCCAGTTAGGATTTAAGCTGACCGACTGATGACAGTTCATTCTGACTCTGTCATTTAAAGTCATAAACTTAGAGCAGGCATGCTTAAATTGAGCACTAGGACCACCTATAGTTCTGGTACAGTATCTGTGCTTTTCCTATCACTTCTTTGTTGTCTTGCCGTTGCTTTGACAGTGAATAGAATTGTGTGTGTTTATATTGCTTGTTTACTCAATATCTTTGTTTATTTATTCTGGGGTTTTTTTGGTTGTTGTTGCTGTATTTTTAGCAAACCACTTTTCTCATGCTTCTTTCTATTGCTTTCTGTCTAGTTTTATACCCAAACAGGTGGAGCATTGGTTATTGTTAATGTGTTAATATGCATGAGCACATTGACATGTTTATTGGGTGTTTCTGAGGTCATGTGGAAAAATTGTATGTCAGCAGCGCCCTGAGAAACACCACTAGAACTTTATGAACAAGACTGAAATACTGTTCATTCAAGTAGCCTCAGTTTTCAGTTGAACATTTAATACAGTGGTGCCTTAGGGTCACTACTAAAATATTTAAGGTCAGTACTAAAATACTACAAATAACCTGATAAATAAAAGTTGTATGGGCTTTCTTAAATGTATCTAATTTCTGCATTGTTTTTAAATTTGTATCTCAATGTGTGCAACAAATGCCCCAGGTAAATGAGAGATTGGTCTGGGTGGATTACACACCCCCTGTATAAATAAATGAACAAATAAATGAATTAGTGAATAAATGAATGAATGAATGAATGAATGGGCCTAGAAATGATTGTAGTTCATTGCACCCACTCACATACTGTACATTAACATTCCTCCCTGGAGCAGGCAAGAGCGATGGCTTTCAAGTTCAGTACTGGGGACACACTGCCCTGCACAGTTTCAGGTATTCTCTGCACACAGCACACCTGATCCAGCTCATTAAGGGTTTGATAAATAGCTGATGAGCTGGATCAGGGAATAGATGAAACTATGCAGGGCACTGGATCCCTAAGGCCGGACTTGAAAACCACTAGGCAAGAGGATACTTGAGCTAAGCATCTGCTGTTTTTCATTGCAGAAATGAAGATGAAATATAGATCACAAACTTTCAAAGAATTCAGCTTTGCCAAATATAAGCAGCTGGGCATGCAATTCCTGGATTTCTTATTGCTCCATCTATATAGAGAACCACTGCAAACAGATGCGCAATGGTTGACCACTCTTTAAGTCGTTTAATTTTGTCTGTAAAAACAGGTTGTTGTTGTTGTTGTTGTTGTTTACTGTCCTCGAGGGGGAAATTCTTTCCATTTGTCAGCACACATTCAGTTACTCCATGGAAAAAGACTGTAAACATAAACTGTATATAAATATATAGTTATATACACTATATGGACAAATGTATTGGGACACTCATTTATTTATTATTATTATTATTATTATATTTAAAAAATTAGGGTTTTTTTACTCCAACTTTTGTTATTTTTGTCCAGGAAAGGCTTTTTACTTATTTTAGAGCATTGCTGTCAGTATTTAATAATAGTTCAGTGACAAGAGCGTCTAGATTTTTGATGATTATCCCACCTCATTCTAAAAGTATTAGATGTAGCACCATTATCACACGTAACACAGTTCCACTGCTTCACAGCTCATTGCTGGGGGAGAGTCCTATTCTATCAGCAGTTTTTCTATACAGGGACTAGATATGCTGCATTTGCATCTGTTGACATTATTGGGAATTGAGCATGTGATCCCAGTGATAGGGTCAATGCTTATACAGTTGTGCCACTTGGGAGCCATGAATTGAAGAGTTTTTCATTTTGATCCCTGATGTCAACAAGTGTTTCGAGAGCTGAATAACATTAACTGAGCTAGAGTTACCATCATTCAGCACCTTAATGACACTGGCTAGTGTTTCAAGAAAAACAGGGAACCACCATTTTTTCCCCCTCTGAGAGGGTTTAAAACACATAAGGAGCCTCATTGCCTTTTTACAGTGTCCAAACCTTTGCACATGCCACAATTAGTCACAGAATATTTGAATAGTTTGCTGCAGTTGGTTGTATTTATTTATTTTTACTTAAATAAGTATCAACTGTCTTTTTATTTATAGTAGTTGATGCAGAAGTGATGGAAGTGGCATGTTCTCCTATTCCCAACCTTTTTTTCCAAAGTGCTGCTATTATCACAAGTAGACCAACTTTATGACAGCTTTCTGAATTCTTGTGCCCTTTCTCTGCCTCCACAGCGGCTCTTGGCATTGTCCTGACCAGTGGCTGTGCGACTTCCCGGCACTGCCAACAGCAGGAGCTGCCTGGAGTGAGCATCCACTGCTGCGATTCTGACTTGTGTAACAGTGCCCCCCTCCGACACCCAGGCTTACTGCACTACGCCTGCTTGCTGGTCAGCTTAACAATGATGTGGATGCAACTGTGAGGAAGGGTACTGCCTGAGGACAACGGGACTCTGTTTACAGCCGTTCTCTGGAAATGTTGTCAGTGGCAATTCCGTGGAAAACGAAACTCCTGTCATACTTCATCCTTCTGTACTCAGGCTTTGAAAGCAGCTCAAAATGATGTAACATATCATTACATTTCCTCTGCCAGTCAGAAGGAGAATATAAGCAGAATTTATATTTTATGTGGGGAAAAATGGGGTGAAAAGGGTGTTAGTTGTAAATAATTGCGTTGCGCTCATTGTAATCATTGTTGTGTGTTTATCACTGAGAAAAAGAGATGTTGCTTACAAAAACGTAAATAAGATCTGTTTTAAAGCCCTGTGATCAAATGTCTTTTGCCAGTAATACTCTTGCATGGACTATATTTTCTATCATCATGTGGTTTTTCACATATTTTAAACAATTCTCATAAATAGATGGTCCTTTTTTGGGCTGATATTAAGAACTGGCTCATGTGTTGCATGAAAATGTTGCTGTTTTTGGACTGTATATAAATAAAGCCATCTTTCAAATTGTATTAAAATTGTATTGTTTGAAAGGAAAGTGAGGCATTTTAATCATTACTTCAACCCATCAACAGGTCAGTAAAAATATACTACTAAAAATATTTCAAAGTACAGAAATGTTTAAAAGCTGTCCAAAACTGTTTACCAAAAGTATTTTGGTTTTATTTATTTGGTGCCAAATTATTTAGGCATTATAGCAAATGTTATTTTTTTCATTTACTTACTTTAAATGGCAACACAAATTTTAAAAAAAGTACTGATTAAGACTGCCATTCTAAATACATTTTTTTCAATAGTAGTAAAGAGTTATGTAACCTTCTCTGAGAAATCAACTTTAGCAAATGTATTGCATAAATAAAACTATGTTTGGTTATCTTAATTAGTTCTTATGATTTCCTCCTTGAACCTCTTTAAAATCATGAAACCATTAGTTCAATGTTTTGCAGTGCAGTTCAGCTAGAAATTCAAAATAAGTCCCATAAAATATCACTGCATTAAAGGATCTTATTATTTCATGACAAATTGAGGAAATAAAAGTTCTGGAGTTCAATCTAAGCATTGCAAATGCAATTTGCATTTGGAAGCTGTTCATGTGAACTGTCAATATGTGATCTAAAAAGGTATTAATGCAATTGAAGGATGCCATCATTAGATTGGAAAAAAACAAACCACAAAAAGACCACCAAAAAAGATTCAAGCAGAATTATTTCCTTGCTGAAGAAAATCCTACACAACATCTTGTCAAGTCAAGAGCTCCCTCAAAGAGTTAGGTTTATTACTGTCAAAAGTTACAACCAAGGGATGTCTTAATAAATGTAGATACAGAAGGTTTACTTCAACATGAAAACTACCGGTAACACTCAAGTACAAAAAAGGCCAAATTAGACTAGAAAACATTTAATAAAGCCTGCCCAGTTCTGGAATAAAACCTTTTAGACAGATGAAATCAAGACTGACTTGAGTACGGAGAAAAAAGGGAAGGGTTCATGATCCAAAGCAATATCACTTTATCTGTCAAACATGGCGGAAGCACTGTTATGACACAGGTATGTATAGCTGCCAGTGGAGCTGGGTCACTAGTGTTGATGCTGATAGTAATTTCAACAGTAATTTAGTTACATTTTGCTGGTGTACAGAAGCCAACATACAAAAAGTGCCACTGTCCAAATACTTATTGTACTTGGCCTCCCTCTCACTCCCTCATCACTTAGCACTATGCTAGCCAATGTTTGCATCTATTAACTAAACTCAGAGGAAGCCTATATTTGTTTCCTGATATTTAAAGACATTCTGACTTAAAAAAAAAAAAGCCCTTGTTTCTTCCATTGCACAAAGTCATGAATGATCAATATCCACCTATCGATCTATAGCCCATCTGCTGTCTATATTGCTACAGATGTGCATTAATTAGGGGGTTGTGTGTATGGTAAGCATCACAAATTTGCCTTGATTACATTTTTTAATTCAGCAGATATACAGCAAATATTGCAAAGTGTTAGCTACAGTACTTTTTCATATAATGGAAATGCATTATTCATCATTCATGTCAAGCCTCGTTTCTTTTTAAAGACCTGGTGGTTGGTGTAGTGTAGTGGGTAACAGCCCTTCCTTATGGCAGACTAGGGTTCAGTCCTAATGGCAAGCACACCACACCTTGGGTAAGACTCTGAACACTGCCTTTGCCTACCTGTCTAACATGGTTACAGTGTAAGTCTCTGAGGAGCGTCAGTCAAATACCATAAATGTAAAATGTAATAAAAGCTTCAGTCGATGGATATTTTCAACTCTCTCAGCAAATGCACCACGCGTCAAATGAAAAAGAAAACCCGCTACAGGTATTAAAATACCATTTTTTTGGTGGTATTTTTGGTATTGGTCACATCTAGATGAATTAACATGCTACACAGATGCCCTTTGTCCCGCAAGCCCATTGTATACGATAGAGGAAACCCTGTGCCGCACGCCCCGCCATCTTGGACAGGCAGTCTCTCTCTCTCTCTCTCTCCAGCCCAGGCGACCTGCAGATCCCTCCGGGAAGCCCAAGGCGTTCAAATAAACAACAGTCCCTGGTAAGGACATACAGCACGTCCGAAGGTGACCGTCGTTTTCTCGGGCGCCACGATATCTTGAGCACGTCAGGTGTCACTGTGTGTATCTTTTTAGAGTGACCATTTGGGCTATCAGCACCTGGTTAGCCCATAGCATAGCATAGCATCGCAAAGACTAGCTTAGCTTACATAGCATAGCAACACGGCTAACTTGCCCAGGTAGCTAGAATAGCTAGCTAGCTTTTTCCTGTAGCTTAGCCTGGCTAGCAGAGGTGGCAGGTCCAGGTCAAGAAAGTAGAAATCCACGCCCGGGATTTTGTACCAACTGCGGATGCAGCTCTTGAGGAGCTGGATTTTTACTTTCTGGACCTGGATTTGTCAACATTGGCCAAGCCTAGCTGGTGCGGAGAGAAAATCGGTGGGCAGTTTGTGTCGTCAGGAAAACAGGAAGGAGGTGATGGGACTACACCCAATATGATCTTATTTTTTGCTTTTACATTTACTGTCCAGTCTGGCGTGCTTGAATCGATGTCCAGTCGGAAGACACCAGATTTATATCCCCTATCAACCATCAAGTTTTTGTCGTAGGGGTAGGGTGATTATTTTTCTGTTCGAGCTGCTACCCACTCAGCCAGCTAGCTAGGCTAGCTAATATTAACATTTGCTATTAGCTAGCTACTTAATTTAGATTAACTAGCTAGCTACATCAAGTGACCGTTGGTTAAATCAGAAAGAGGGCTTTTCAGCTCTGGTTAAGGGCACAGCAGCGCTGGTTGTCATGAGTGGAAGTGTTCGCTGTTATCCAGTGTCGTTATCTGACATTATGTTAGCTAGCTAGCCTGTCAGGTCGTTATTTTAATGAGCGCTAGCTAGCTAAGCTAACCTAGCTTTCTAACGCTTACTTTACTTGACAGCACTGTTTAAACACTCCTGGCGGTCAGGAGCTAGATAGCTAGCTATATATAATACATGTCTATTAAGCTAAGATTGGTAGCTAGCTATATATATGTTGTTATCTCTAGCTAGCTAAGTGTTAGCTAACGTTAGCTAGCTAGGTTAGTTGGTTAGCTAGCTAGATAGCCAACTTTAGCCCAGTTAGTGTCTATCAAGCTCTATTGTCACTGTAGTGCTGTACTTAGCGCTAGCTACGTTAGCTAGCTAGTACTTGACTCTTGTTTCAGGATCACTAGCTTGCTAGCACTAGTTGCCTGACAGCCTTGCTTGAGAAATGGAGCTAAGAGGGTTAGCTAACTGTAAGTACGTTAGATGGTCTGTCACTCTTCTCGGGTCACTGTTAATTGCTGGGCTGTGTGACAAGTAGGCCGGAGAAACAACACTGGCTCCTTTTCTCATCGGGTGTTTTCTGTAGACAGACAGACCTACAGTTCAATGGTCTGACTGCCTGGACTCTTTCAACATTCGCCAGATTTGGTTATTCACCATAATTGGTGGCTAATGCTCCTGATAGAGCCCGTCCTCTTCGACGTTGTGTCTGTTTACAGTAGCTAGCTACCTCTCCCTGAATGTTATCTACAATAGAGTGCCTAGATCAGTTGGTTCCAGTCACTTAGCATAGGCAAACATGGATTAACTTACTCCTATATATTTGTTTTTATGAAAGTGTTAACCAGGTTGAATATAGAAAGGCGTGTGAGGGAAGAGGCGTGTAAGTTTTCTGAATCAGACGAGGAAAGTGCTGAGACTGCAGTCTGATCACATGCTTTCCTCTGCCTCTCCTTAATGGATGCCTCTAGCCCTGCTCAGGAAGTTCGAAGTTTATCAGTTTACAACGTTGTGGCGTAAACACTTTTACTCGAGGCTGACCTTCTTTGCTGTGAGCTCAGATTTATGGTTTGTCTTAGATTAGCTGGCTAGGGCAGGTGCCACCCAGGACAAAGGATGGTGGATGCATGCCAGGTCATGGATGAGATGCTGACAGGTCTCAGAAGCACTTTATCAGAAAGAGTGTGGCTGTAGGGTTGTGCCATGTCTAAGATGTGGTTTGATGAAAGCACCACATGATGTAGAGTCATGTGAGGGAGGTAAGGAAGCAGCTGAGGGGCTTTTGGGGCTTATTGTAAGTTTGTGATTGGGGACCTGTCTCGAAAGTATGTGGTGGTCACCACGTCTGCAACTACATGAGAAGGATCTGGTCTGTTGCAGAAGCCTGTATAACTGTCGCAGGCTTCATTTTTCAGGTTTTTGTGTCGCAATGCTTGATCATTGATAGTGTATTGTGTTCCTAAAATCCATGGTAACCTCAAGGACTAGTTTGACTGCTTTGCAAGGACACTGTTTAGAAAAGCCATGTGGGCAACAGAACTAACATGCACTGTAACTGCTTATCAGAAAAGGCCCTTCAAAGAATCTTCGGGGAATACTTAACACTGTTTAGTCTTATTTTCAGCTTGATGGACTACAGGTCAGATTACTGTTGAAAGTATAGCTGGTAAGGCATAACACAGTATTATAACCTTCGGGAGTCTGGCTTTTGTTTCATCCTATTACTGTCTGTGCCTGTCTTTTTCCTTGCCTAACAGAATTGGGTTAGTGATTCTTAGAAATTTTTTTCAGCTGGGTCTGACAGGCACTCTACACCACAGCTGCAGCGTTTTGCCTCTGTTGTTTGCTCTGCTTTATTATTTGCGTATTTATCTAACTCTTTAACCAGATGCGTCCCTGAAGGTTAAAACCATTCAGTTCTTTCAGTTCTGGTCCTTGCACAGTTTGTGATTTTCCAGACTCAGGTCTTTTGTTAATTGCCAGAGGCTTAGTGGGTGTGTTCTGAACAGGGAAGTCTTAGATAAAGGTTTAAAAATGGTTTGTTAAACATCACTGTTTTTAGTATGTGAAATCACAATATAATGGGACATGAAATGCATGAGGTAGGGTATGGCCCCTTTAATTCCTGCTTGATGTTTAAAGATGTGATTTTAAATTAATACCTGAAAATAATTCAGTTGTAACAAACAGTGAGAATTTTTTGAGAGAAACTGAATCAGTTGTGTGAGATTGAAGCCACCTTCAAAGAGTATATTTGCATTAGATTTCTTGTTGTGTGTCAACAACTCCAGTCCATTCTAATTAAGTGCATCTAAAGACTTGTCTCAGGTACATAATAAGTCATATGCAAGCAAAGGTGCCAGTGCAGGTCAACACTAAACCTCTTAATTTACAAATCTTGGCCTTTTCTCTTTCTTTTTTTCAGAGCCACAATGGCCACTGCACCATACAACTACTCCTACATCTTTAAGTATATCATCATCGGTAAGTAAGAGCATTAAAGTAATATGTGGGTCAAACAGAGCTGGCCATATAGTTCCACAATGCTTCATGCTCTTTCCTGGCAGCCTACGTTTCATTCATATTTAATCTCTGATGACGATGCAGTCATTACTCCCTCTCTCAGATATTCCCTCATGATTCGAATGATATTTATCAATGCCTTCTCATCATCAGTGTCTGAGAGGGCCACTGTACCGTGGAGTTCTGTGTGGATTAACATTCCTCGTTTTGCTCTCTTCTCAGGGGACATGGGGGTAGGGAAGTCATGTTTGCTTCACCAGTTTACAGAAAAGAAATGTAAGTACCACACTTTCCTTCTCACATTTGAATCAAAATTCATAATGTGTCTCCAGTAGCATTTATGTGTGAGACAAGTGAGGGTAATATTTCTTCTAAGTTGGTAATTTATGTAGATGTAGCTGTAGGGACTATGAATGGCACATGATTGCTTATGTGGAGAAGGACTGAAGAGTGTGTGTGTGTGCGCGCGCTACAGTATGCTGCTGTTTCTCACTGTAAGATCTTGGGCCTTTAAATAAGGGAGCGGAACTGCAGATGCGGCGCTCATCGTTCACTGAGGGCGCATCCTGCACAAGCGGCCCATTGAGAGCACAAAACAAACGAGAACTGTGTGTGTGTGTGTGGATGTTCAGGTCTGAAGAGTTTCCTCTCCTCGTGTGCACTCTGAAGAGAAAGGCTTGCAGGGCACAACCAGAAGAAAAGAGCATAGAAATTGAGCATTAGTGTGTTAAGTGGTAACCCCAGCTGGTGTAGGGTTTAAAATCATTTAGCAGAGAAAAATTACTGCTTAGGCTCTTTGCCATCTTCAGTGGGAACAGGCGAGAACATCTAGATGGACGTCTGCAAGTCAAGTTACAAAAATACACTCCTTTGAATCAAAGGGAACCCAGACTCGCGTGCATGTGTGTGGTTGGAGCTTTTGCGTGTCTCAACGGGAGTGTCCTGAGTTTAGTGGAAGAGAGTGAATTGGAGCTGATATAATTACTGTTATCAGCTTTAAACAAGCAGGTTAATTACAGCAGGAAGGACAGCTCTAGCAAAGGAGTCAGGCTGAAAGTGCCCTGGAATGAGTTCACCACAGGTTGTGTTTTGTTAGTCTTGATCGTCATCACAGCCTTCGTCTGTCAATGCCGATGAGAGGCAGCCTGCAGTTGCTTCGCTTATTGCTTGGCTTGATCAATATCTGTCACCCAGTATTATTCATTTATGTGTTTGTGAATGTCTGCAAAAGACCGAGAAGGTGCTATACTTTGCAAAGCAATTAAAATGTAAGCATGAGCGATATGTGATGGCTGGATTATAAATTGTCATTAAATGACCTTTCAATTAACTTATCCATTTAAGCACACTATGAGGTCTTGTTTGAATTGAGTTTGCACATGCCAACATTTCCCTTTCTAAGGGACCATGTAATAGAATTTCTGTTATGTTTTCTGGAAATACAGTTGATTCTGAATAGCTGTAAATGTAATGAAACTTTTCTTTGCCCTCAGTCATGGCAGACTGCCCTCACACGATTGGTGTGGAGTTTGGGACGAGGATAATTGAGGTGAGTGGCCAGAAGATCAAGCTGCAGATCTGGGACACGGCGGGGCAGGAGCGCTTCAGAGCCGTCACACGCAGCTACTACAGGGGAGCCGCCGGGGCACTCATGGTGTACGACATCACCAGGTATGTCCCTCACTCTTCTCACACCCTGAGGTGTGCCAGAGGTCCTATATACAGTCAATAATGCCAAATCCGAATACTGGGTTACTGGGAGAAATGCATACAGTATGTTTCCTTGATTTACCTCATGGAGATTCCTGGAAAGTAATGAATGGGGAAATACTGCGCTAGTTGACACAAGAGGGACAACACTTAGTATTTCTAACAATCCTTTTTTGTGTATTTATTAGAAGCTTGACTTATAAAATAATAAATGCTGTCGTTCGTTCTGAATGTCGACTGTTACTGATGAGCTGAGCCAGTTGGTCTGACTCACTGAAGAGTTGGAATACATCACTAGCTGTACGACTGAGCAGGTGCTTCCCACTGAATTTCCCTGGGTTTTAAGTTCTCTGTGCAGTATAAAATATTTTGAGTGGGCCCATGCGCCTTCATTCATTGCCAGCAGAGCGCAGTAAAGACAAAAAAGAGATTTTTAACTAGCAGTTCGAACTAAACGTGAGCCTGGACAGTGATGCAAGTGTGTTATTTAGCAGTCTACTAAGGCTTCTTGTGACAAATGCAACAAGTCAAGGAGGCTACTTGTCTTGGCATGCCTGGCCTAAATTCTACCATCCTGTTTTCCAAGTGTCATCATTGAAGGACATCTGTATGTTTTAATTCACACACATTTAACTGGTAGGTTACTTGGGTCAGAATTAGTTGTATTGATGCTCCTTATTATTATTTCTAGTGTTGTTGCATGAATGCTCTTTATTTCTTTATTTATTTATTTTATATAAACAGTAGGTCATTGGTTTCCAATCCCAATCCTGTGCAGTTTCTGAATATTTGTTTTCAGCTGCACCCCAAAGCGTGGGCTGAAGCTGAGGAATGCTGCATTTCTCAGCAATTACGTCACTGAAAGCTGCTCCGTTTTGTAGGAACCTTCAAATACAGCAGAGAAATGAGTTTGAGTCATGAGATGCTGTAGCAGGAGAGTTTGTAAAGAATCGTACTGGAGTGTGAATTGTAATTTACCAGTTTTCAAGGTGGTATTTAAATGTGCAACATTGCTCGCGTCAGTTAGCCGTGACTCACGTCAGTCCTGAGCAGGATCTTCTTTATGCCTGTGCTAACGAGGTCTGCCTTACCTCTTTTGCTGCATGGACTTTTGGACGCACTTCTTTGGTTCTTGTGTTTTTGCTTTCCGTCAACTTCCCAAGTTGCATTCTAATATTCAGCACTGAAATAATTAAGAACGGGTGAAGTGCTCCAATGAATTGGTTGGTGACTTTCTGACAAGTACAACCGTAGGCCTTTATTAGTTAAATAACTAACTTATGTTGTAATACCAGTGACCAACAACACATGCATGTCCTATCAGACTGTTTAATTATTTGTACAGTTTATAATATTGTGGACTTGCAGTCTTCTACATGTTACCCTATTGCTGGTGGAACAAGGTCCTATATACACTCATCAGTCATAACCTTTACACCACTGACAGGTGAATTGAGAAACATGGATTATCTGTATCTACAGCGACATCTGTCAAGGTGATGGATATATTAGGCCGCAAGTGAACAGTCAGTTCTAGAACATGTCCAAAACCTAAAAGTGCCTACCAAAACCACTTGTGAACTGCAAGCAGGCTCATTCATGAGATCCATTATAGCCCTATCTTACAGGACTTTCAGGATCTGCTGCTAATGTCTTCCTGTCAGATACCACAGGACACCTTCAGCAGTCTTGTGGAGTCCATTTCTCAAATAGTCAGATCTGTTATGGAGGACCCACTCAATATTGGGTGATGTTTTGGTGGAACGGCGTATGTGCATTCTTTTTGCTTGTATTCTTCAGAGTTTGTTCTTGCAAGACAAATTGTAAAGAATCTTTTTCCGAAGAACACACGTTCTTTCTGCTCATTACTGGTATTAAGAAACACCCCTGGAGACCCCATGCTGTCTTCTTTTCTCTAACACCTGACAGCACCCAAAGAATTAGTTGAATTAGGTGTACGGGGCATGGTTTGGGCCGTGAACTGTTGCCCTACACCATCGTATGTTTGCTGTTTTGTCAAACTGTTTAATGTATTAATCACTTTAAATGCATGCTTATCCTCATGATGCTTTTAACAAGGGCATTAACACATATAACCGATATCTCAGATCTGTATTACTGGAGAGACACAGACAGACACCACCGACTTTATTAGCTGTGTCTGCTAACAGGAATGCACTGTTGGAGCATACAATACAACAGGCATGTTGTAATGGAAGACGGAAGGTTACAGAATAAGGTGTTGTAATTGGTGTATCTGAAACATTGCGCTTTACCAAAGGTTCGGTGAAGCAGCCATTTCAGTGTCAGCACTCAGTGATGGGTCAATTGGGAGTCTAATGGCAGGTGTTTATGTGCCATCTGTCTGCTGTGCTCTGCTGGTGTGCTTTGTGTCCTTGACTGCTGTCATGACAACCAGTATTCTCTCGCTTACTCCCTCTCCCTTTCTGTTTGTGTGTTTGACAGGAGAAGCACATATAACCACCTTAGCAGCTGGCTTACTGATGCCAGGAACCTAACCAACCCCAATACTGTGAGTAGATGTCAGCATAATGTGAGTAGATGTCAGATGTTTTGTTAATTGATCCAAAACTAAAATTACAATTCTTTGCATCTTTGTCAGGTGATCATTCTCATAGGCAACAAAGCAGACCTAGAAGCCCAGAGAGATGTGACATATGAAGAAGCTAAGCAGTTTGCAGAGGAGAATGGTGAGATGCTTTAGACCAGGCACAGTGACTGAGCTATATGTCAGAACAATACTGAGCATAAAACGTATGACAGAGTATGATCTGATATGTTGTGGCTTCCTGTAAACAGCTAAACTGATTGAGATTGCACTTGCAGAATTGTTCTTGCTTTATTGATGCCCATCCTTTGTTCTGCAGGGCTGCTATTCCTGGAAGCCAGTGCAAAAACGTAAGTCTTTTTTTATTAATGGAAATAAAAGCAGTGTCTGATCTTGTTCTTGATGAAATCTAACTCGCATTGCTCTAACATTAAGATTCTTGAGGAAAAAGTTGATGCAATATTGCATCCAAATATTGAATTTACAGTTTTTATGTCTTACTACAAGTGTACTTGTCTTGTGCCAAGACATGTAAACCTGTGTTTTAGGGCATTGTAGCCATTTGGCTAATGTAGCTAACAAAGGTTCTAGCCATTAGCTAGCATTGTGCAAACTGCCTGTCTAATGCTGCCTTCTTCAGGAGCTTGTTGGTCTGAGGTCTTAAACAAGAACAGTTTAAGAAGCTCAATGCAACTAATATAACACAAAATACCACTTTTAATGACTACTGCACTTTCCCAATCCCCCTGAATAGATTTTCTCATAAGTGCATATATTAGCAAATCAGATGGAAAATCAAGAACTTCGTGAGTTGCATCAGGTGTGCTTGAGATAAAACACTTCAAATTCCATGACTGGTTTGTTGACTGACATTTGATTTCATGTTAGAAATATGGTTATGTCAAGAGAGTTGTCCACAAATGTCAGAGAAAAGATTACTGCCTAGGATACAAAAAGAGAGCAAAGGCACTGAATACTCAGAGCACAGTCCACAAGTTTAAAGTTAAGGGAGCAGAGGCTACACTAACTAGACGTGGCTGAAAGAAGAAGCCATCACAGGCTGCCACCGGATTTCAGATTCAGTGTCTGCAGTGAAGCAGATGTGCCAGTGATGCTCCAGGGCTGCTTTGCTTCCTCTGGCACTGGAAACCTGCAGCGTGTTGAGGGCAAGATGGATTCAATTAAGCATCAGGAAATGTCTGCCTACGCACCACGTTTTCTGAAGGTTATAACCGCAAATGGGTGCTTTATTAGAAACTGAAGATGCTTGTCATGAAGGAGTTGAATAATTCTGAGACAACAGTAGTCATTTGTGTTGAATGTGGAGAAATCACGAGTTGTGTTGAGCTGTTTAAGTTGTTCTTGTTTGATTGTTTTTTATTGCAAACAGCTGAATTTTAAGATACAAATAGCAGCATTTTTATTGAGGCCCCAGTCTCCCAGGTAGTTAGACTGAAATCTTGAGTTTGACACCCTTGTAGGTTATCTTAACCTGTTTCTGTCTGTGTCAGAGGTGAGAATGTGGAGGATGCTTTCCTGGAGGCGGCAAAAAAGATCTACCAAAACATTCAGGATGGCAGTCTGGACCTGAACGCGGCTGAATCGGGAGTCCAGCACAAGCCCTCTGCACCTCAGGGCGGCCGGCTAACCAGTGAACCACAACCTCAGAGGGAAGGATGCGGCTGCTAATGACCAACACCACCTGCCTACCTACCTACCCCACCCAGCACCAACCCCAAACCTTCTCCTCATGTTCTCCTCCTCTCCCCATCACCCCATCTGTGTGCCCCAATCTGACCTGCAGCGGAGCATGATCAGGGGCCAACAACGGCGGGGGGGGGAGTGGGTTGTCGACGGACAGGCTCGGCTGTTTCTCGTCCTCTCTTTCCCTTTCACATCTCTCTCTCTCTCTCTCTCTCTCTCTCTTACTCATCTAACTTGTCTGTCTCTTGTCGTTGGTCTTTCCCCTCCCTCTGTCATGCTCTGACTTGCTGTCACTGTTCACTATCCATGGATACATCACATGGTACAGACCTGTTACTGACTACATGAAAGCTAGCTGAGAGAACCAAGCAGGTTGTTATTTTAGTCATTCGTTTTATAGCTCCGTAATACACACATCAGTTTTCTCCACGAGATTCCGCAATTCCAGAGCCTCTTAGAAAGTAGTGCTGGGTTTATGCCTCTCCCGCATGGTTCAGTTTATGATAAAGGTATTATTTAAGAAAATCAAACAAAATAGGATCGTTCTGATCTCAGTAATGACGTTCGACCCTCAGCTTTGAGGGATCGAGATGTTTGTAAGTTGATGTACGGTAAAGCTGCAGGAAAGCGCTGTGGCATGCAATAGCTATGTGACTGTTTATTTTAAGGCATCTGAGGTGTGTGAGAGACCAAGTAAAAGCAGCACTAGCTGGTCTTGGTCAGTGAGGTTTCTTACCTGTGTTCCACCCTGTTATGTAGCCTTTTTGGGCCTGCAGAGAGAATACTGACAAAACACTGAAGTGTTGAGAAACAGCCCCCTCAACACTCGAATACAGCCTCTATACACAGAGAGAGGACATAGGGGAGGGTCAAGTTCCCTTAGGCGTATATGCGTGCGTATGTACGGAAGGATGGATGTATGGGTGGGCGGGGGAGTATTATAAACTCATTACGTTTGCTAGATCTTGGGGAGTGGGGGGTTTTGGGTAGGGATGTCCTTACACTCAATGAAACGACACTTTAAGAAAAGATAACATCCCCACACACATACTTTTTTTCTCGATCGTTTCATTGCACCAACTCCCCTCCACAGCTCTGCCCCCCCCCCCCCCCCCCCCTTTTTTTTTTTTTTTCTGCTCGACCATATCAAGTAGATCTCCCATCGGTCCTTACCAGCATTTTTTGTTGTTGTTGCCTTATGATTAATGTTAATAATAATATTATTATTACCATCACTGTATAATCTTACTTTGTTGCGCTTGCTCTCTACATACTGCAGATTGGATTTCTCTTAGTCCAAATAAATCATTACTGTTTTACAACATCGATACATTTTATTTTAGCTCTCGGAGCAGAACGCGACAGGGAAAGAGGTCTAGTGAACACTGGGCGATAGTCGTGCTCGTCTCGCACGTCAGGCTGTAAATTTGTCTGGCCGCTGTCATATAGGCTTGTATAGTATCATAACAGCAAAGTGCAAAAACCCTGAATCCCACCAAACCAGCTTCTGCTGCAGTGTTAGAATGGGGGGTTGAATTGGACTCGTGTATCATTATAAAATACGTCTTCAGCAGCTGTAAATATAGCTAAATATCTGTTGTTGATAATGCAATAGGGGAGGGAGGGAGGGAAGGGTGGGCACGCTAGACAGCATCACTGACTCTGTTGTACAGCTGTTCTGGGTCTCCGGTAACTCTTGCTTAGGAAATTCTTTAACATTTTCTATGACTAATTGTGTGCGTGTGGACAGACTCTCTTTCTGTGCTCACTGGGTGGGTGTTCTACTGAAGCTCCACTATGCACCTGTTCTACGGCTGTAAGTAGTAGCAAACTTTCAAAGCATGGATTGGTGCCGCACTCGGTTTGCGTCCTGATTGAATCTTGGCTTATATGTGGCGAAACGTCCTCTTTCTATCCGTGTCCTTGCTCAACTCTTCCACACCCCAACATTCAACTTTAAAAGAGAAGGTCATGCTGTCTGGAGAGTGAGAGGTGTTTTATTTTATTCAAAATTGTTTTTTTTTTTTTTTTTTGAGGGTGGAGTCCTCCTTGTGCTCTGTCCATCTGAATGACCACTTCTATGTGTTCACAGGAGTTAAAAACGTATGTATGAATTTATACATATGTATACATTTTGAAGGAGCTGTGCTAACATTTAAAATGCGTTCTTGCGTGTATATGATTTTAAATTGTTGACATTTTGATTTTAATAATGATAATAAAAATGTTCTAGACGGATAATATTCTGTTGAATCTGCTGACTGGATTGCTTGTGTTCTGGCTTAGGCTTGTGCAGTATCAGATTATTAACAAGACATTTAGGTTCTCATTCATTTACTATAAGACAACAGCTTGGTTTCTACGAGTATTTAACAGCAGCAGTATAAATTCGAACTAAGAATTTATACTTTAACGATTCTCTCTAAAGACCTACTCACTTGATGTTCATTATTTTTTTTTATTTATATGGACTCTTTCCGCCCTGAGAGGGAAAACATTGCTTGTTCTATCAGTCTGACTTTTAGCAGTAGAAGTGCGAATCATGTCATGTTCTCTAGAGTTTGGACATGAATGTCATTGAACTATTTCAATGACATTTCAGTTGCTCATCATGGACATGAATGTCATTGGTTTTCATTTTGGGGGGTTTCTGAAATCAATACAGGGTCAAAAACAAGTTAAGCATATTAAATGATTAACACTTAGATTATTAATTTAGTCAGTGATCATGATCATGATCACAATTACAGCTGGTAGTTTCTCTCTGCCCACACACTTGATCGCACTCGTCGGATTGGCCAACACACACAGTACAATGGAAAAATCCAAGAAGCTCCGTGCAGATTTCAGAAGGATGGTGTTAGATTTAGACAAGTCAGGAATGTCTCTTGGAACCATTTCTAAACATCTGCAGAGTCCAAAATCAACTGTCCAAGCAAACTGTACATAAGTACAAGTTATTGGGCAGTGTAGTCACAGCCAAGATCCGGAAGAACCTCTGAATTCAAATACAACCTCAAACCATCAGACGGTTG
The DNA here is from genome assembly GCF_030463535.1 of Salminus brasiliensis. NCBI lineage: Eukaryota > Metazoa > Chordata > Actinopteri > Characiformes > Bryconidae > Salminus > Salminus brasiliensis. Next base: position 16,798,859 of record NC_132878.1, read on the forward strand.
AAACTTGGACACCCATTAAAGGTGGTTGTGGAATGGATAAGTCTACCACTAGTTTTGAAGAGCAAGTTCTGATCTTAACCCTATCAAAATATGTTGGACCACATAAAAGCCAGGTCTATGAACTTAATTGGACTACAAATTCTGCAAGGCAAAGTGGTCAAATTATTTTATATATATATATATATATATATATATCTTAAAATTTGTTACAAGCCTGTTGATGGCAATCAAATGGTGCACAATAGTGACATTGCAGAACGTGAAATGTCACGTAGGGTAAATTTAATTAAATGAAACATTTTTGTTTTTCCATCAATCAGCAAAGTTCAGCCTATTCTTTAATGCAATTTGAGAGCATTATTCATATGAATGTGGTAAAAATCCCTGTATTTTATAAATAAATCTGTTGTAATGTTCATATTTATTATTACCACACCACTATCAAATAAGATTTATACATATATATATAATGTAAATATTGACTGATTTCAGACCACCCCCCTCCCCCTTATGCATCAAAGTCTTGTATTTATTTAATTATAGATGGGTGTTCTACACTTTTTCTGGCTCAGAAAACCAACAGTTCAAATAAATCATTAAAAGCCCACTATTGCCATAATGTTCATGTCGATCATGAGTGTATGTATACTTCTGACCATGTGAGGGAAATCAAGGCTGAAGTTACTGAATTTCAGCAAATGTTTTGCCCCCCCATCTTCCTAATGTTTCACAAAAGAAAGCTTAAGAAAGTCAAAATAAAAATAAAATATTACTATCCATTTCCTCAACAACCATTTTTAAGCGCTAAACATTTTTTAAAAATATTCCTCGGATGGAAACAGCTACAGTTAGCTGCCACTGAAGAGATTTTTCCAACACACACACACACAGAAAAAAAAAAATAGTTCAAGTAGCAAAATTGCTTTGTATTTTATGCAACACATTGCACCATGGTTACAGGGAGGGAAACGAAGAAGAGAGTAAGAAAAGTGTATTTACAAAGGCGAGCACATTAGTGTACAAAACTGTGACGCTCGCATACAAAAGAGAAGAGAGTAGTGGCATGGTTTTATGGTTTGGGGGGAAAGGGTCAACATTGGCAGTACCATGTTGAAACAAAGGCAGCTTGTGGTTGGCTTCATCCTCAAGCATCGCAGTCAGAGGGCTAAGTGTTGGAAACGCTAACACTAATACTGTAAAACAATTGCATTATTTCAACAATACAAGTAAAAACAAAAACAAATGTTTTAGTACATGTTTCTGACTTAGCAGTGAAGGTTCATTGGTTTGTTAAGCAAATCATTTCTTAGAGCTCAATGCATCAATCCTTACCATTAACAATGACGTTTAGAAGACGAGCCAAGTGATGGTGCTACTAAACCTCAGAGGAACACCCTTGATCTTAAAGTGATTATAATCCTTAAAGCCTTGCGGCAGTTCTGCGAGTGGTGTCTGGCAGCATTAGGAAATGACATCATGAGTGGTGGCTGGTATTCTTTTCAGGACATTATATAAAATAAAACATTCAGTTACATAAATTCTCGCTGGTATTGCTTCCTAGTCCTCCAGCTCCTGGAGACAGTAGTGTTCAGAATCCGACATCCACGCCCGCTACCGCAGATGGATGCATAATTTATAAAATATTTCTTTTTGCAAGGCCGCGTCACTGCTTCTTGATTAGTAGGCAGTCTTTCCGAGCTACTGCATGTGGTCCAAGCAATAGCATTTAAGGCACACTTGTTCCTTAGGCCAGCGGCACAGTGAAGAGAAGCCCGCTGATCTGGAATCATGGAATTCATGGCACAGTGTTACAATTCCTTAATACTTAAAACTGGGCTCAATACGAACAACCATTCCTCACATCACGGGACCATTCACATCACACATCAAAGCCCTTTACAACATTTGCGACCACAAGAAAGAAATGGAAAGCTTGAGAGGAGGAAGAGGGGACCAGAAGAGGGCTGCATGTTTCAGCCATATGTACGGTCTTAGTGAAAACCATGGAAATTTATTGTGTACTTAAATGCAACTGTGATGGTTCCCCAAATGTGTATTTAACTTGTTCCCAGAGAAGTGGGAGCCAGATGACATGGCACATGAGGTTTGACTTTTTTGATACTGTCATTGGCAATGGGTGAGAAGGCACATGAAGACAGGGAAAGAAACAAGAATTGGAATTAAGGACCCAACAGTTCTCAAGTAACTAAGACTTGGGCTTGAACCTTTTCAAGAAGGCCAAACTGAATTGCATTCATATTTCAAGAATCTTTGAGGACAAAACCCAACCACATTTAGGTTTCTTTGTAGTGTAACAAGTAACAAGACTTTTTTTTGAGCCTGACAGTATTTTTGGGAAACAGAGAGGGGAATTCAGTCTGATTAGTGTATTTAAACTGAATGGTATGTCACAACCACTCAGAAAAGGCTTCCCAGCCCCCCCCTGCTGTAGATCTGCTTTGTCAAGATCATTATTCTGCTTGTTACCACAAAGAGCACACACATAGTGTAGGATTCGGCCACTTCCGCTACCTCTGGACAATGTCACTAATCTCCTTGACAGAGGAGAGGAGCTTAGTGAAGTCCTGTGGTGTGTTGGCACCCCCAGTGGCTGTAGGGCAGATCTGCAGCTCCCGCAGACTGCTCTCCAACTTGTTGATGGCCTCACGGAAAGCAAACTTGTTCCTCATCTGCTGTATGGACTCCACGTAGCTGACGCAGTACTTGGACAGGTTCTTGCCAGCCTCCAGGACTGCACTGTGACTGCCAGTTTGCTCAGAGTTCCTGCTGATGGCAGCACGCAGGCGCTCCGTGCTCTCCAGGACCATTTCCTGGGTGATGGCGGAGTTGGAGAAGCGCTCGGTCGGCTGACGGGTTTTCCGCAAGGAGCGACGGGTATTAATGAGAGGGATGAAAGGTGTGGCCGAGGCTTGATCCCCAACAGGAGAGCCTGACCCTACACCCAGAGGTGGATTAGTTGGGGAAGTCGAAGAGGTCCTCGATGGCTGTCCTTTCGTAGTGTTGAGTTTTTTGGTGCCTTCCTGAGATGTAAGGGGCCTTCCTTGATCAACAGAGCCAGAGACTGAGGTGCTGTCAGGAGTGCCTTTGACTTTAGAGTCAGAGGACAGGTCTTGAGTGGGGCTCCTCAAGATCTTTCCAGATTTCACACTTGAAGGTGGTGGCGGTGGAGGAGCGGGCTTGGGTTTTCCAAATTTCCTCTTTTCCCGCTCCCTCTGAGCAGAGATGTCTAAAGGTTGTTTGTGTCTGCGCACTCTGCACTCCTCCCCAGCGGCCCCAAGGCCAGGGAACTTGAGCAGTTCTGCTTGCAGGGTGCTAGTTTTGGAACTGTCACTCTGTGCTTGTGCCAGATGACCCAGTTTTGGGGTTAGGGTGTGAGGGCTTGATCCCGGACTAGACTCTGCGTCCTTGAAAACATCGTCCGAAGCATCTTCAGTCTTCTTGGGCAGGCGCGGGGGTGGAGTGAGTGTTCCACCACGCGGAGTGCTCTCAGGTTTGAGCTCGTTTGCTCTCTTTCGGGGCAGGGCAGGCTTGCCCCCCAAGGTACCAGAGTCAAAGTGGCGAGGCTGCAGGTCACGGGGAAGTGTGACTGACTTCCATTCTGTACGGTCAGACCCTGGAGACATACTGGAAGCTGATGAGGACCTCAGGAAGCGCTTAGAGTTGGACGACATGAAATCTTCATCACCCGGGGGTGTCGTGGCCATCTTCCCACTAGTGGCAGAAGTTGGTGTGACCTTTTTTCGTGATTGAGAGGGGAAGAGCTGACCAGGATATGCGGGTGCTCCATTGGTAACTCCGCCAGCTCCATTGTTGTTTGCACAGAGAAACTTTAAAGGATCGACGCCTTGAGTGGCGTCGTTAATCGAGGAGCCATTGTTGAATTCATCCCTAGCGTCAGTCACCAGGCCTCTGAGATCATGGTGCCTGTCCTCTTTAAAGGAGCTGCTACGTTTTGGAGGGGCTGGAGCAGTTTTCTTTTTCTTTTTGATTAAATTGAAGGGGTTGAGGCTACTCTTGGACTTGTCCTTGGGCAGCAGCCTGTCATCTTCATTTAGGTTGCTATCCACCAAAGGCCTCTCTTTTCGAGGAAGCATTGGGGATATGGCTACCTCAGCCTCAGCAGCATCTGGTAATAATACACACATCAAAACAATAAAACCACTTGTTAGCTGTAGGCAGCTCACGTACACTGATTCTTTGTTCCTATGTTTTTATATTTTACTGAAACTTGATTTCTTCTGTTTTTCAATTTTAAAAACACATTTAACAACATAATGGACAAACAATTCAGCCTTTCTCCAGATTATAGTGCTGCATCACGATGATTTCATACTCACCAGGGCTGTCCCCATCTTTGTCCATGTTTCTGCGTAGTGTCCTGGTTTTGGTGGGGAGCTCTGGAGCCTGCTGTATGGGGCCAAGGGTCAACTTCTTACCTTTTTTACCCAATTCTTTCTCCACCTCTACCAAAGGTAAACAAAAAATTATTAGCTAATCTGGGAAAAGCAGACAAAAAAGTATGGTCACTCAGTAAAACTATGTACCATCAAAGATGCTGGATTCCTGAAACATCGTTTCAAAAGCTTGATGGGTCTCTGCAAAGGAAGGCCTCTCTGCTGGGTTCCATTTCCAACCTATTAACCAAAAACCAGCAGAAAGGCAGAGTCACCAGCAGAAAGGCAGAAAGTCCAGCAGAAAAGCAGTGCATAATTACACAAAATTCTATGTTGCAACACAATTATTTTGCCTCAAACGTGACTAATTTAAATCAGTGTTACTCACAGGCTCGCATAAGTTCATAGACCTTTTCTGGGCATCCCTCAGGTCTGTCCATACGGTAGTCTTTCTCTAGTAGCTCATAGACCTGTGACAAATCGATCCCAGGGTATGGAGACATCCCATAGGTGGCAATCTCCCACAGCAGAACTCCGAATGCTGAAACAAAGTCCACACACACATACTTGTTAAGATTAATTTAGCAATGATTTTATGGCACCACAGTTACAACAGTAGGTATCCTACATCAGTGGTCCCTAACCCTGGCCCACTGTCCTGCACATTGTAGTGCTTTACCTACTTTCAGCACACCTGACCCAACTAATAAACTCATTATCAGGTGCCAACTGAGCTGAAGAGGGATCAACAAAGCAGCGGAAGCAAATTGTACAAGGCAGTGAGACACCAGGACCATTGTTGGTGACCACTGGCTTACTGTCTCCAAATATTTTCTCCACTCACCCCAGACATCTGACTTGATAGAAAACTTATTGTATGCCAAGCTCTCTGGCGCAGTCCATTTAATAGGAAACTTTGCTCCAGCATGGGCTGTGTATGTGTCCCCAGTCATCAGGCGACTCAAGCCAAAATCCGCCACCTTTACCAAGTGGTTCTCCCCAACCAAGCAGTTGCGTGCAGCCAAGTCCCTGATGGAGGAATGCAAAATCATACCTGTTAATTTTCTAATTGAGATTTTTTTATTTTTAATCTCAATAAATTAACTAACAGATGAAATGAACTAACATATTTTATGATTTATGAATTGCTGTCCAATTCATATGGCCAACTGAACAAAGGAACATGTGGGAAATAAAAACACAGGTCTTTTCTTACAGCATTAATGTTATTAAACGGGCATTACAAATATCTGATTTGTGTTCAGTAATTTGACCCTTTCTCTCACCTGTGAATGAAGTTCTTCTTCTCCAAGTATTCCATGGCAGAGGAGATCTGAGTGGCCATGTAGAGCAGCACCACAGCATTCACTTCCTCTCGGTTACACTCACGCAGGTAGTCCAGTAGGTTACCATGAGTCATGAACTCTGTGATGATGTAGAAGGGAGGCTCCCGCGTACACACACCTGAGACAGTATATTTTTTTATAGATTGTAGCAGTACTTTTATAAAAGGTCCTATAAAACACCTTATTGATAATCACAGGTAATAAAATGAGCATTTTTCCATATTAACTAATTAAATACTTTTTACTCTTTCCAACATTAAACTTACCCAACAGCTGGACCAGGTTGGGATGTTTGATTTCTTTCATGACAGCAGCCTCCTTCAGGAACTCTTCAACCTCCATTGTATCCTCCTACAGGATAAAGACAAATGAGAAGGTTATGTCTACGTTTATATAACTACTTACATTTGTACAACGCCTGGTACTCTCTTAGGACTATGCTTATGCAATAAAAATACTGTCCTTTATATCGATTAGCAAAATAACAGACTGACTAACTTTTAGTGTTTTCACAGCAACAGTGAGATTGTACTTCTTCCAGACTCCCTCATACACTTCACCATACTGGCCGCCGCCCAGCTTGTGTTTCATAGTAATGTCTGTGCGCTCCATCTCCCACTTGTCGTAGTTGGGCGACACTCCATAGATTGTGGGCTTGTTGCGTTTGGGAGCTGGGTAGTGTAGTGTTGTGATGAGGCCATCCGCCACAGTGGAATGGTGATGCACCAACTCCGCAAGCGTGTTGAAGCGGCTCTCCGAGGACACGTATAGCTGTGTAGGGAATAGATGGAAGAAATAAGCAAACCAAAAAAGCCTGGAGGACGGTTTAAGCATGTTACAGTGAGCAAGGCAAGAGTTTTCTGGTTGTCTGTGCACAACTTTGACCAGTAAAACTATGATATGGACTGACACAATGCCAGTATGCCAATCATCATTAGACACCAACTTAAAAGCCTGTTGGTTGATAAATCATTCACTGATATACCAGTATAGGGAACAAAGAAATATTGGTGCAGGCGATGCTGCACAGTAGAACAGTACACCCTCACTCCACAGTTGGACAGTATACCAAAATTGAGCTTACATGTTCTGCAATGTACTGTATGTAATTTACTGGGAAGCAAACACAAATGCTGTTCATTAAGTTAAATATCATCTGAACATGATACTGATACATTATCAAAATATCATTAATTGACAGTTAACTATATCAATGCTGCCCAGCACTAGTTGTTGAACTGTGTGAAATGACATGATCATAGCTGGATGGTCAACAAAAAACATGAGAGTAAATTCCATTAAATCAAGCGGGATTCTGGCCATTTAAACTACTTGCGTTATTCAGCCAGTTTGGTCCAAAATCAGGTTACTGCTTAAAGCTCAGTTTGGCATGTGGTGTTCAGAGTTTGAGTCGCACGAAGAAGGGAAAGCACGTCCTCCTCTCACAAAAGCAGCCCGGCCACTGCAGACATCTTTCTCATGCTTGCCATTCCACAGCCTCACCTCAGAACACAGAGGAATGCGAAGCTGAAGTAGACAGGACATGCTCTCCCAAAGAACTCCTTGGGCTTCCCCAAAGTTTAATGGACGACGAAATGGCAAAATGGACAGAGACCTTATACTCCACTGATGCTTTTATAGTGTGTATCCTGCTGGGAGGCATATGGAGATGTAAAAGTAATGGGGAACTCTTCATATACAACAAGCCACTATAAACTGTAAGTGTTTATAGCATGTCCAAAAGCGATTAAGATATTAAGGGCTAAAGCTTTGCACCGTATACTACTTAGTCAAATTGTTATGTAATCAATAAACATGGCCAAAAGTATGTCCAAAACAATTGCCAAACAATGAAAATAAGCTCAATTTAAGAGCAACATACCATGCAGAGCCTGTAAAAAAAATTCTAAATAACTGAAAACTAACTAAACACTAAACAAACTTGTTTAGATGTTCTTTTGAAAACTTCTGATGCTGAATTTTGTGATGAGAATGCCCGTATGGTTTTCTTCTCATAGCTCTTTCCAAAAGGTCATATTTGTGCAGGTGTCGCTGCACAGTAGAACAGTGCACCTCATCTACAGAGTTTAATAAATCTTGCTACAGGTCTTCAAGGGGGCAACTGTCTCTCTCTGAAGGTTTTCTTGGTCCTCCAGACCTCAGCTTGACTACCACCATTTCTGTTAACTGCCATAAATACATTTTTTTAATTCCATAACAAAATGAGAAAACGCTTTGCTATCTTCTTACAGCCTTTTCTAGACAGCTGCAGAGAGGAGCCCAAGGCTGCTGACTGTAGAGTAACATTTTAAAGAGTTTGATGAGATTTGCAAGCTAACAAGCTAATGAAGCTTAATGCCTTTTAGAGATTCATTTAAATGTTCTACTCACTTCATTATTTACAGTAACAGGACCTTTAACCAGGGATGCTTAAACCTTTGCAGGCCACAGTATACTCTCACCTTGCCATCAGAGGCTGTGTTGATGCGGTAGTGGTAGACTCTGCCTTCATAGCGCAGCGAGATGGACCTCTGACCGGGGCTGCTCTCGCTCTCCCGCACTAGGAAGCTGCCGTTGATGCCACTGCTGAGCAGGTACTCGGCAGCATTGCGTGACACAGGTCCATGGTACCAGCTGTGCTTCTCCAGGCTATTCACCGGTGTGATATAGTTGCTGGGCACCCAGCCCTGGCCATTCTTGGTTTGCGCCTCGCACCACTCCCCATTGTGATTGTAGCCCAGCACACGCAGCTTTTCCCCTGAGAAGCCAGAGCATTGCAACAATGCATTACGTGGCATTATAAAACAAGCTGATTCCTCCTGCAGCTTTTTAAAAAAACGTACAGGATTATTACATACAGTGACTATTACTACTGAGAATAGCAGCAATATTGCCAGCCTACAGTATATAATGACAGCGAGAGTCAAAACTCTTAAGTGTGATGATATTAACAGGAATGCAGCACAGCGTGTGTCAAGATAATGTTTACACTGAGCTGTACAGTGTAATTCAGCACAGTGCACAGTGTAATTCAGTTCCTTAAGGACAAGATCCTTAAGGAACTTTAGGAGGTTCTTCAGTTTCACTGAAGAACATCCAAAAGCTCCTCAAAGATCGTGTCATTTTAACATTGTACAGGGAGACTCACTTACTCACAGGGAGTCTTATTGCAATGGTTGAGAATGACCTCACTTTGTGCTCTTTAACACAACAAAGCTGTATCAATCTGTATGTTCATCTGTTCTCCAGTTTTGAGTGCAGGGGGTGTGAGATATTGTCCAAAAGAGGGCAGCTTAGTGAGAGTCTTTTGTTCTGCCACAACCTCCAGCTTCAATTTTAACTTTTGAGATTTGTAACAATTAATAGACTACTACTTTTTCCCCTGCTTGCTACCGATTTTCTCATTTAAATGCCACCTGCCATTCATTACCATTTTTGTTCACAGATATTCCATTCTGCTACAGACTGCTATCTCCATTCAAATGTGAGCCCTTCTTGACCAAACAAAAACTCCCAAAAAAGAGACACACATTTACACTTGGCTCATATAACAACATCCTGAAATGACTAGAACAAACTCATGGTGAGTAAATGATCAGTATGCCTTGGTAAGGCAGTGACTCTTGAACACTAGAATCCTCTGAATTGCATCACGATTGCTTTAACCACGACGCACAGGTTTTTCCATGCGTCACTGCAAGGTTATTGCGGTTCACATTACAGTCTGCTAACTCATCCGGTGGTAGAAGGTTTTAATCTCATGGAACTGTTACTTTGGTATCACAATAAGCAAAGCATAGAAAACTGCTCTAAATTTTCAAATTAGAGCATTTGAAGTAATGTTAAACACTGAACAGCTCCATTTTTGCCTTTTTTCACTTTTTTCCTCTCCACATAATTTGAGTCATTAAAATATATTTTTACATTGACTTTTATTGAATATTTCAATGTTTTTCCTCCTCCTGTAAAGTTGCCATTCTAAGAGTACAGTTACTTTTTCCAAATGCTGTCCTCATTTGTTGGAGAACTCTGCTCCTTAAATAAATCCATAACAGTGACTAATCAAAACGAATAAAACGTTTTTAAATGTGTTTAACAAGATTCTCTTCGTTTAAAAAAGTTATAGTTTGTTGAATCTAAAGATCTAAAAGCATTCATGGTGAGAAATGTCCAGTAACAAAGGAAATCGAGAAGGAGCAAATACTCTCTCAGCACTGTATGTGAACCTTAGGGAAAATGAGAAAAATGCTGGGGATTATTGTAGGGAGGGGGGCGGTGGTAGCAAATTACTAAAATTTACTAAAACACTTATGAGATATACTAGCAGAAAGCCATTTCATCTAAGTCTAAATCAAGTATGAACTGTACACAATATGAAAAGCTTTGCCTAGCCTAGCAGAAACACTACTGTTTTTCAAAAAGTCAAGTGGAAAGAAGTCACGTGCTGCGCTAGATAAAGGAAGCGGAGGGGAGATAGAGAATGCGAAGCAAATATGTGGATTTCCAGGCAGCAGCGTCATTTTGCTCCCCTGAGAGGACATGCTAGGCCTCTCAGTTCCAACACTATAGCAGACTAATGGCTCTTTTACACTGATCTGACATTAGCATTGCTGTTCGACTAGTAAATGACTACGGTTTTGATTTCAGTAAGGAAAGCTATGTATTTCTGCTTATATGCAGGAATACCCAGAATCAGATTTTCTGTACATCCAAGATATGTCCAGTGTCAAAGTGTAACCAAGAGTACAATTAGACAAGTTAATTATTCACTTTGCTATTTGATTAATATGTACTACTGTTAATGATTACTCTTAATGACTGCTAGCATATCATCTATATAGCTGTGTAAACAGGAGACATTAAATGTGTTCATTTCTCTGTGGAACACAGATTTGTTTCTGATTAATCACGGATAAAACAAACTTGACTCAATGTTGGCGGTGTTAACTGATCTCGCTACTTATTAACTTACTTTGCACTTGAAAGGAATGAAATATACTGAATGTTCTGATGGCTTACCTTTAGTTATGCTGAGTGTGTTGTCACCACTTGCCACAAAGTCATACAGTGCTACAAACAGATTAGGGTCATTTTCACTGGGCCCCGCCAACAGGTTCTCTTTGGAGTTCCAGCGTGCCGCCTCAGACAGACCAGGGGACTCAAAATCTGGCCGCTGAAGAGCTTCTGCAAATCAGAAAAGCGCAAAAGAAAAACAAAAATCACAAACAGTGACATGATGTACATATACATGAACCTACACAAACACTTTATTAGGAAGACTACACTAGTACTGTGCAGGGCCTCCCTTTGCTCTCAAATCAGCCCCAATGCTTCGTGGCATGAATTGCATGTTGGAAACATTCCTTCTGGTCCTGAGATTCTGGTCCATGTTGACAGCATTACATCACACAATTCCAGCAGATTTTTCAGAAGAACTCTCATGCTGTGACTCTCATTCTACCACGTCCCAAAAGGATTCCACTAAATTCAGATCCGGTGACTGGGAAGGCCGTTGAAGAACACTAAACTCATTGGCATGTTAATGACACCAGTTTCAAAGCGACCTTTGCTTTGTAACATGGTGCATTTTCATGCTGGAATTAGCCATTAGCCAAACGACAGATAGATTAACATAAACAGATGCACAGGGTCGACGACAATACTCAGATAGGCTGTGCCATTCAAGCTATGATTAATTGGCATTAACAGAGCCCACGGCAGGCTAAGATAGCATTCCCTACTCCATTACACCACCTCCACCTGCCTGGACTGTTAACACAAGGCAGGTTTGCTCCACAAATTCTTATATTCTTGCCGTACAAGCTGTACCAGGCTAGGCTACAGTTTTCCAGCCTCCAACTGGCCAGTTCTGGTGAGGCTGTGCCCACTGCAGCCTCAGCTTTTTGTTCTTGGCAGAATCAAACCTCAAATCTGGTCTGACAACAAGAGTTGTCAACTAGAGTTTTAAATTGCACTATTGCAAAAAGTACTGAAATACATTACTCTATAATTTACTATGTTTGAAATATTATAGCAATATTTGCTTTTCAAATGAGTATGAGTATAAATAAAGGAAACCTGCAGGTGCTTACATTATCAATTCAACTAACCACTATAATAACTAAATTCCTCACACTTGTCATTGCAGAACATCAGTTTCAGAGTAATTACCAAATCATTCATTCGAGGTACTGAATGATAATCATAACTATGTGTCTGTGTTTTAAAGGGTTAATTCGATTAGGAAATGGTGTGACCTTCAAGCGACCCGTGAAACAAAAGGATGACAAGACAAATCCCTCATTAGTTATAACTCAAGTTCTTTCCCAACTCCTCTGCCCTTACATAACTCATTTTCTTCCTTTGCCTGATAAGGGAAATGATGAAATTCCTCGGTGAGAAAAAGCACAGCCAACACAGTGATTTCATTCTGCACAGCCAACTTTCTGCTCTGCCGTCCCCACGTGTTCTGTCCCCTTGTATATCCAGTGACCACACTGAATATGTAGCCTATACACAACGCCTCAGGTCCGGCATGTGTCATCACACATTCCTAACATGCTCAAGAAAGTGTCAGTTCTGGTTTCAAGCACCCAAAAAAGAATTTCCTCATCTGCGAGCTTATGAACCTGAAGCTTTTCTGTAGATTTCAAACCTTGTGCTTGTGCTTCTTCACCATGCATAGTTTGATATAATGTATTCTGACCTCTGAACACTTCAAAGGCTTAGAATTAGGACAGTATATGAATATTTATTATACATAGTGCACAATTACAAAAGCCTGTTCTTCCAACTATTCTTTACAAAAACGTAATTAACACAGCTGAGCAACCTGAGGTTCCTGATCATTCTAATAAAAGTCAGCAGTTTTATATCCCAGAGTTGTTCAATTCCAGGGACTGAATACAGCAAGCTAAAGGAGACGTCATCTGATGGACCTGCATCTTGAAAAACAGTTTTATTTGTAAGATGAGCCTTTAAGGGGGCGTCTTGTCTGGCACAGAAATGAGGCAGTGACAGCACAAGATAAACAAATGAGCGAGAACTGGCTGTGATCCTCCTGTTAGGCAACAGTTGAAGAAAAATAGTGGGGGACTGGACATTCTCGCATTTTAGTGGGGTTCTTTTCATATCCAGGTCTCTTGCATTTTGCCTAATAAGTATTTGCTTTTGTCCTAGTTGTATGAAAGGAGACACAAGACAAAGCACCAGTGACCACATGACGAACCAATTATCTCCTAAATGAGTGTGGAGTTACCACAACCTCAACCATTAAGCATAACAGGCCAAAGGAGAAGAGTGTAAGAGATGGTGGTGGAAACTCAGTAAAGGCAAGAAGCAGGAAGGAGGACAGCAAATCTCTCGTGAGGAGCTGGAGGGAGAATGCCAAAAATGAGCCCAGCCATAAGGAACACTCTCGACATTCATAAGATTAGTGAGAGTGAAGCATGAACCAAGACTAATCTCATGCTAACATGGAGAAAAAGGACACAAGAACTTACACAAATGGCTGATGTTTATAAGCAAGTGTCACCCAGAACATGACCGATTTCACAGTTCTTGGAAAAACAGGGGACATAAAAGTTGATTCTAAGCATTTTCCAATTTGATACTGATGCCAAGCATAGGATCAATGTTCAATACAAAACAAAGCTATGCAAAAGAGAAATCCACACCCATCATTGTTTGAACATCAAGTGGTAGTTTCCTGGATATTGATGAGGCCTGGTTTTGAACTAAACTGCAGTGTCAATGCTCACCACTGGAAACTGTTTAAGTCTAGGCTTAGTCTTAATCTGGGTCAGGGGAACTGTAAAACTCCTTATCAATGAAAACTGATCATTCAATCATTCATGTAACATGTCTGAGGGTGTTGTGCATCTTCCTTCCAGAACTGCAGCGGCCATTGTGAACGCAAAGCTAGTGTAATTGGATGTAGTGCTTTGTCTGTAACAAAAACCATTAAACCAAGACAGCATTTTTAAAGTATGTCAAAGTATGTCACAAGTAATTGCGTGTCAAAATACTATTGTACATGTTGTGCATCGAGAAAACGTAAAATTGTTTTTTGGGTTTGTTTTGCCATTTGGTCCATCCCTAATTGAAAGAATAGAAAGTATTCAAAGGAAGAGTACAGAGTTGTTTGCTTAACTGTTTTTTCTTTAAATAAATACTGAACATTTAATACTTAGTGCATGATACACTGTGCATTGGCTTTGATTCCCCAAGTTAACAGCAAAAAGCTGGATTTTACTTTCCTACAAAGCTATCAATCCATCTATCGCCTTCATTTTGTTGTACAAGTCATCATAGCACATTAGCACAGTTCTACTGTAAGCCTGATGATCAGTAGGACTATCATTATTACCAAAACAGACAATGTGGTTGTACTGATTCAACTCCTTCAGAAACTTCCCTCTATTGCTTCATTTCCATGAAACATTACATTTTCCCCTTCATAGAACAAGTAAACAGCAATTTTTATAAAGACTGGGAAACCTACACACGTGAGCGTGGATTTCTAAACACACACAATGTTTCTTTAAAAAAAATGAACCTATACAAGCAGTTAACCGGGAGTCAGATTTCCTTGTATTCTCTCCTCCCTCACTTTTTTTCCTCCCTTTCTTTTGCTGCGAGCCAGAGTGTCTGGCTTTGCTCGCCCCCCCCCCCCCCCCTCCACTTTCCTAACGGCCAGGCTGAGGAGAGAGCTCTGAGGCCTCGAAGTGAGGCCGAAAGCCTGTGATTTTCGCAAGACCATAAACTCGAGTTTCCCACCTCTGCTTCTTTGTCTATGCTTTTGGATCTTGTTCCGTCTCCCCTCCTCTGTAACAGAGATTCCTCTTCTCAAAAATCTACACTTCCCTGCCACCCCTCCTCCCTTCCCCAGCCACCCTCCAAACAGACACAAAGCCATGCTAGCTTTCTGCAGCTGGTCCAACACAATCTCAAACTCTTACCTTCGAAGTAATAGCTGGAGGAGGACGAGAGGCCTTTTTTAGATTTACACCCCACCAATTTCAAACAGATCTCCAACATTTTCATTTGCTTTTTTACGCTTCCACTTTCAAGAAAAAGTCCAGTCTTTCCTCGAGTTACACGACTTGGTGACTGGTCATCCAAAAGTTGGTGAACAGTTGATCAAAAGTTTTAGAAGTTGTTCAGCGGTGCCTTGGAGCTTTGGAGACAAACGCAGGTATCAACTTTCAAACGAAAAAGGCAGATATCCACATCCCAAAACTCCACAGCTGCATCCACTTTATGACTCCGTACTACCGAGTTTCCAGTCCAAGAGGCTCCATTTTTTTCCCTGGTCCACTCTCGCTCGATCGCTCTCTCCCTGGGAAAAATACCCATCCAAACGCTGACAACTCGTCCCAGAGACTCTGTCGAGGACCAAATCTAACAGCCTCACATAAAGAGGTGCTCTCTCGATCCTGCCATCCTGCTGTCCTGTGTCTTGCGAGTGTGATAGCGGGAGAAGCCGAGTGCTCGTGCTGCTCTCTGCCAACAAAGGGCCCCTTTCAGGCGCTGCCTGCTGGACTGAATGACATCAGCTGGCTGGATCCTCCCACCTCCCCCCCACCACCCCTAAAACACACATACAAACAGAACCACGCACACACACCACACACAAACTCTCAAACACGCACACATCAACAGAGAGGAACGCCGAGGCAGACTCTCCACTGAACTACCACTACAAATCAGAGTTGGGGAGAATGATGTGCTATGAAAAGCCTACAGCAGAAACCTGCCTTTGTTGCTCCTGCTGGAGAGTCACAAGGCGCTTTGTGGAAGGCCCCTCCCCTCCCCCACAACCCCCATCTCCACTTCTCTCCCTCCTTCTCGCTCATATAGTTGGTCTCTCGCGCTATTCTGAAATGTTTACAGCTTCAAAGAATGGCGCCTGGAGCTGTGGCAGCCAAGTGTGCTGTGAAGTGTCATGACAAGCATTCTTCCTTTTTGTTTTGTTTGAAGAGCTGAGCTTACTAGGCAACAGGCCGTTTTAGGAACTAAAGAAGCTGGATAAATGATTTACGCAAAATAAAAATTGGAGAGCTGTTCAGCTTTATTAAAAACATACTATACAGTATTGGGACACCTGCTCAGTCACAGTTTATTATGCAATCAAGGCTATTAATAATAATAATAAAAAAAGTTTATCCTGCGTTTGTTGGAGTAACTGCCTCTACTGTCTAGGTAAAGCTTTCTAATATTTTGCAGCATTGCTGTGAGGATTTGATTGCATTCAGCTTTATTAAAAATATACTATACAGACTAAAGTATTGGGACACCTGCTCAGTCATAGTTTCTTATACAATAAAGGCTATTAATAATAATAATAATAATAATAATAAAAAGAGTTGCGTATGTTGGAGTAACTGCCTCTACTATCTAGGTAAGGCTAATATTTTGGAGCATTGTTGTGAGGATTTGATTGCATTCAGCGACAAGAGCAGGATGTTGAATAATCACCACCCTCTCTCATCTCCAACTCATTCCAAAAGTACTGGATGGAGTCACCAGCCTTCCAGAGAAAACAGTTCCACTGCTTCACAGTTCAATGCTGAGGGGTTTATACCCCTCTACCCCATGCATGGCATTAGGCATGGTGCCAATACATCCATGTTTATCTGCTCCAGAGAGTCCTATTCTACTGGCAATACGATACAACAACTGGAAAACAGCCACTCTCAATGGCAAAACAACCCATACCCCTTTCCTAAATTCATGCACATTGTGGGTTAGCAAGCTGATAAGCAAACCAGCTGTGATTATTGATCATAAACATTCACAAACAACACAAAACAAGACAAGACAAAAGTCTTTTCATGTCTTTCAACATTACGAGGTCTCTCCATTGTCCAAACAGCTCACCAATGCCTACACAGGTCTTTGCCCTTGTACCTCCCCTTCCTGTGCACAAGCAAGAAAAGCCCCTGCTGCCGATTGGCTGCAACAATGTTGTGTTTGTCAGTCAGGACCACTTTGTTGGATTCTCATATACAGAGCCTGGGCTGAGTACAAACACCTGATTTTCTTTCTTTCTTTTTTTTTTTCTTCTTCTTCCTCTTCCCCAGAGCAAAAACAGACCAGAGAGCTAGCGAACTATGAGGAAACTCTGGTGAAGCGCCTTTAAATGAGTGATAGTATTTAGGTGGATGCCATCAGAGCTTAACCATTACTGTTTTTTTTTTTAAACTTCACAATCTTAAAAATGTGAGACAGTTTACAACAGGTGTGGGGAACTTAAAACCAGAGTACGGCACAGTTTGCTGATTTCCACATCTATTAAACCTGGCAACGAACAGGTCCAGTTGAATCAGACGTTATTGAGGAGAAAAGGGACGAAACTGTGCAGGAATTCGTTCCTCCAGGTCCCGAGGCCCCCACCTCTGGTTTGATGTGAAATAGTGATAATAGTTGTAGCTATGCAGTATCAAAAAGGAGTTACAAATATCACCAGAACCCAAAACAGAAGTTTGCATTTAGAGCCAGAGCAAATAACACTGTGCAGCTCTGCAGAAGGTGCAGCTCCGAGTGAACGCAGGCTTTAAGCTTTCGGTCTTTTTTCGTCCATGAGCATGTGGAAAAGGGGCATTAGCGTTTCTCTGGGACAGTGTCTGGAGCTGACATCACCAGTCTCTACACCAGTCAACTGGTGTCTCCAGACAGGCGGGAACCCAGGCAGCTCTCAAGCCCAGAGGCGTACTGGCCAGCCAATATGTTGTCTCGACTTTCCAGTCATAAGAGAGCGAAAATGACTGAAAATGTGACAATGATACAATTCCACCTCTGTAGTCCGGCCAACGGAATGAGAAGAGAACGGAGGTATGAAATGAGCCGTACCACCTACGCTGCAAAGAGGGGCTTGATGGTATTCAAATCTCCCTGGTTCATTAACAGTAGAACTGATCTCAGTTCAAAAGCAATGCAAGAAAAGCAAGTTCTGCATACCAAAAAAGGTCAGTCGGTCTGAGGGCTAAACCAAGTAAACTGCACAAAATCTTTCACGATTCGTTAGTGAAATATTTAGGTTTTGTAACTTTTGAATAAAATTAGAAAGCGTCTTGAAAAGTTGAGAAGAAAGCAATTTCACAAACGTACTGTTTTGGACTCATATGTCTGTGACGGATAGCTTATGTCAAGGCCCAGTTATTTAAACAGAGAATGAGCCTGCTTTCGCGAGCAATCTCTGGAGAAACTTCAACGCTCTACATGCAGCTCAATAACGTTTTACACAATTATGGGCATTAAGTGCATAAATTAACCAAGAAAAAATGAAAACCTTCAACTTTCAGTGCCACCTATAAGCAATTTGGTCCGCTTGGAAACTTAGCCCGACCAGGCAAAGTGAACGAAGAGAGGCAAGGTTTAGAAAAGGGGGGGGGGTGAAGTTGCAGATGGAGAAACATGAAGCACATTGTTTAGTGATGAGCTCATAGGAGAATCACTCCATTGCGATTTATATAATCCCACTCTCAGTATGTTAACAGTTAGCTGACGTACACAGTATGTGCTCTTGCCCCCCCTCCCACCCAAGGCTTTTTTTTTTTTTAACCTCCTTAGCTCACTTCTTTTTCCAAACCCTAGGGCACAAGCAAATGAAGGCCCATGACCTGCTTGCTTAAGTGGCCTACACAACTAGATATTCCTTTAAAACGTGAAGAATTTCCCCAAATTGGAAAGTCTGCAGGGTTCCTCCATCAGCTTGCAGCAAGTTCAACCTCACTGGAGAAGGGAAATGTGAGCCAGGTGCAAGAAGCCTCTGGGACATTGCAGCACGACTGAGATCACTTTTTAGCACAAATAGGAAAGTATAAAGACAAAAAAAAAAAGAAAAAGAACACACACACACACACATAAATACTTGTATAGAGAGCCCCTAGAAGATGAAACACCACACCACCTTACAATGTCAAAAATGTCAGCTAGCCTCAACTCCGACACTCAGCCTACCCAATTTGGTCAGGGAGAGACAAGGTATTGACTCAAGCATGTTAATACGATGGTAGAAAAGTGGAGGCCCAGCTGTGGCTAATATACACGAAACTATGCACCAGGTTCATTCCATCACTTCACCCCAGCAGTACCACCACAAAAAAATGGCTTGCAAGCCCTGAGCCCCAGACAACCAGCCCAGCTATTCCACAGTGTTTATCCAGGGTCCTCTGGAGAATTCCGTCTGGGTGTCTGGGGCTTTCGGGCCTGTGCTTGGCTTGCGTTTCGAGTTCCAGAGCACGTGCAATGAGAGAAGAGTTGAGTGGGAGGTGGTAATCGATTCGGAGCTGACAACTGTGGACAAACTGAACTTCATTCCTCAAGTGCCAAGGTTAAAGACAATGTAGTACTGTTAAAATTCCATGCATGTAACACCCTAAACCAGTAGCACTAGAGGTAGGGCAAATAGCCATATGGCTGTATTTCACGGTGTGATATAGTATAATTTCTGACAGTTTTTGTAAGTGTCCAGGTCCCTCGGATTTCCTGCAATATTAAAAATTCAATCATGATATCAGGACAAGCTAAAAAGCTTTGAGGAACAAACCAAGAGACTATGGCCTTGTTTGATGCAAGAGAAAACAGAACAGCATGGCAAGCACTCTAGGGAGTATGGCTGAGCAATTATTTGAAACTAATCAACATTCAATCGATGCAACTGCACCCATTCTTATACTTAAACTTCATATTTCTAATGAATTATGTCAAATTTCTTCCCTTTTCTTGCAATTTGGTACTACCACGTAACCCACCCCTTGAAATAGCAATGCTCCCGACACTAGGAGTGTAAGGACTTAACACATCTCCTCCAATACATGTGAAGCCAGCCACTGCCGACGATGCAGCATTGCGGGACTGCCACACTCTGGGGACAGCACCGGTTCCCCAGCTCCACCGCACCAGCCAAGACGTTTGTGCCGGCCAATATCAGGAAAGAGTATACCATCTAACCCACCCGGAGAGAGCACAGACAATTGTGCTCTCTTGGACTCCAGCCACTGATGGCAAAGCAGCAGGGAATGGCATGCAAACCACTCAGCTGATAAGTAGCAGCACTGAAATATTTTAAGGATGCTGAAGACGACAAATGTGTCAGCTGTAGCTGAGAACTTCTGGGGAAACACATGATATACAATCACCCTAACCAAGACAAACATATGGGAAATAATGTGCCCTATTCATCCTGCCATGAAACCATAGCACATGGTCCAAAGCAGACACTACATCAGAGATTTTCTTGATGCTCATATTCTCCATTCACTTGCCCAGATGGTCCAGTTGACATATTAGAGAAAGAGAATCCGTCTTCAAAGACCAGTGTTTCCAGTTCAATGTGTGAATGACATAACAAAACCAAACAGACCCACAATCATATGGGACATATTAAGAGAGTCATGGAGAACAAAGGTAAGGTCAGAGCGACGGGCAGTCACGCAGGACCCCTGTTAGTCAAAAGCATCACAACACAACGATCAGCAGAACATGACAAGAGTGTGGAAGACTCGAAACACTCTGCTATGGACAGCAGCAAACTGGACTGTAAATACTGGTAGAAGGTTTATGGATAAATCTTCAGCTGCCTCACATTTGTCCAAAGGAGTCAAGACTCAATGAACACATCAGCTACATCAAGTTAGCTAAAAAAAAAAAACGGAAACACGCATCTGGTGGGCCTCTACCTAGCTACCATGTTGTGATGGTCAAAGTTATGCTCTCAGAGCTAGTTACATTCAGGCTATGCAGGCAGAAGACTGACCACAGTGTTGGACACATCACTGCTAAACATGTTTTTTCCCCTTAGAGAGAATGTTTTTGGCTGCATAAAAAATAGCAAGTTGCCTAACAACATGTTTTGCAAATTCTCCTCTTGGATATGTCACTACGAAGGTTATCGTTTTCTGCTGACAGTCACAATCCTACATATTTCAAAATTTTGGAAGAAAGCCATTGAATGGTCCGGCTGCAAAAAAAACTTGACTGAGCAGTGAGGGGAGGACATAAGGATGCAGACCCTCAGGAATGACGTGAAGAGTGCCAGGATTTTGAAATTAAGTCAGCCTTTTTCTTTTTGTCTAAGGAGTTGCCATATTGCTCACAGGGGTCCCCTAGTGGCTTGGGCCCTTGGTCATATGCGCATAAAACCCATGAAATGATCGGAGTCTGTAAAGGCACCGAATATATATTTACAAACTATGGAATCATTCTGGTGCCTTGTGATCTGATCCAATCAATTTATTTTGGGGGTGCTCACACCTGGCTTTTCATGCGGACAGGTGAGATTCGAACGTGATCCGATCACCAAAAACACGTTAACATTTGGTTAGGGTCAGGGACAGACCTCGTCCACATTTATCACAAGTGGGAACGGAATGCGTTTTCTGTGATCACATTCTGCCAAGCAAGCAGAAATAGGTCTGTTATAAAAAATAAAAAAACAAACAAAAAAACAATACATATAAGAAATTAACCAGTGCTAATTAACCACAAACTATATTGGCATCAACGTTTAAATATTTAAAGTATACTTCTAAAAAAAAGAGGTCCACATAAGGGTATTTGAGCAATGCCATTGAAGACCCACCTTTGGTTCCATACAGAACCATCATTTATAATATAATAGAGAATGTGAAGAATCTTTTAAAGGTTTTAAGAACCATCTCTTGAACTAAAAGTTTGTCTGTAACAAACATGGTTCTTCATGGAGCCAAAAAAGGTTTTTCTATAGCACGGCTCAAAGAACTACTCACCCAGCACAATTTTTAAGAGTGCTATATAAGTGAGATATACATTGAGATCACATTATTCCACTGGACTGTGCATAGCAACTGCAAAAAATAAGACCAGATCATTGTGTTTTAGATAATTCTGGTCCAGGTCATATTATGCTTTCCCCCAAAAAAAGAAGAAAAGGAAAAAAAGAAAAGAAAAAAAACACTTTTATTTTGAAGGGTCTCAAATCATTCAGCTGTCATTTTAAACCTGAAATTAAAAACTGGCTCAAGGCAGAGGCATGTCCCCCAAGTGCTATGCCAGTGCCGCACTAGTACACTTGGCCATCCGCCACCCACTGGTTTAACTGTAACTAATGTGACTGCAATAAGAGGCGACAAGAGGGTTAGGCTCCTTTATATGTGGGGGACAATGGTGGGATGTCCTGCAGATGTTGTTTTGGCAGAGGCCAGAAGAGTGTGTGGCGGCAGTGGCTGCTGCATTGAGCTCTCCCTCTTGCTCTTGCTCTTGCTCTCACTCACACACACACACACACACACACACACACACACACACACACACACACACACACACTTAAATAAAACCAGCTGAGGCACAACAACCCTTCTCGGTGCAGGCCACACTGGACAGTTAACATCCTTCCACTGCCGGCCATGTATTGACCATATTGAACACACTGATCCTCACATCTAACAAGTCAGGGTGTAATGGTTTTCTTACAGAAGTGGGAAATTAAGGAACGAAACACTGAAATTTAAAACTGTATAGCTGATCCCCCGCTCAGTGTCTAGTAAGGGTCCCTTCATTTACTTTCTGCATGATAAACAACATTTTGTCAATGAGCTAAACTAGGCAAATTAAACTGCCAGGAGAAAAGGGCATGTACAGGTACACGTTAGCTCAGGTGCAAACAATGAAAAATGTTACAAAATGGTTTTTAAGTGCTTAAACTACATGTATTTTCAGCTGTATACATGCATGTGGTGTTAAGCTGAGAGAAGCAGAACTGGAATTTAAAGTGAAAGAAGCAGGTGGACTGACAGGACAGTGTTGAGCCTGGAGTGGTAATGACAGAGACAAGCATCAAATACCCTGTTTACACCTGGTCACTTCATGTGACTAGTACCTGGATTGTATCCTGATGAGATTTTAACCACATGCATTTACACTTCAGACTGAAATCCGATTTCTGTGTGGAACAGAATCTGCAAACTCACTTGTGTCAGACTTCCTCCTAAAGTGGTTTGAGTGATCAGATTTGTATCTGATTTAAATGTGTCTTGACTGTGTTTATATCCTGATACTCAAGATGCATGAAGTGACCAGGTGTAAACAGGGTCACTGGTTTATGGAGGTACTGAAGACCACTTGGTGCCTTCTGTCCTGAGAGCACAGTGCATCCTATTAAAGTGTAGTAGAGTGGAGGGAAGAGGGGAGTGAGCTCAAATGACATTGAGATTTTTTTCCCTGAAGTCACTTATAAATTGTAGGGCTTGCAAATGTGGACTTTATTTTGTTTGAAGACTGGCACAGGCAAATAGATCTGAGCCAAACCAGTAGTCTGTGCAGCATATAATTAGAGTTCTGTAAAAATCAAGATATATTTAAATATCTATAATCGAATTAAATCTTGACCTCAGAGCTGAAAACCGTATTGAACCTGAAGACATTTATGCTGACACACATTCTTGCAACAAAAAATGGTTGTCATACGCTTTGGCAATGTGAATATCTGCTGGACTCTAGCCACCGAACTTTAATGTCTAAAGACAGTCAGTGCACTGACAAAACACTCATAGTGAATTTCTACAATTCATTTCAACCAGGAAAGAGTTTTGTAGCAATGCATTATAATAACCTTAGAGCACCGTCAACACAGTCTGGACACAAAATGACAACACAGCCAAAAAAGTGCAACAAATGGGGCACTACTAAGATCTGTTCAGAAACTAAAGCAAAAGGGTTTCTTATTCAAGCAATAAATAAATAAATGAATCATTTTAAACTGAGAGCAGATTTTAAAAGAATCTTCAACCACAGCATTCCTAAAGGACAGAGCCTCGCATTAACAAGCTGTGACTAGACGGAATTTTTATCACTGGCTGGAATTCACATCATAGGTAAGAAAGGGTTCAATAGGGGCGAAGCCTAACAACAGCCGTGCTGCTGAGTGGTACTGACGACTCAGGCAATGCATTCCTTTTTCTGTGTGCGTGTGTCTGTGTGTGTGTATACATATATACACTCACTGAGCAGTTTATTAGGAACACCTACACCTTATTCAATTAATTCATTTATATATTCGGCCAATCATCTGGTTGCAGAACCGTGCATAAAAATCACACAGATTAGGGCCTGCAGGTTCAGAAAATCTTTACATCAACTATCAGAATGGGGGGTATCACCATTATTTTGAGTGTGGCAAGATTGCTGATGTCAGCTGCTAATCCCCTTGGCCTTTTAGCACAGCAGTTTCTAGAGTTAACTCAGAGTGGTGATGTAAAGAAAAAGCATGCAATCCATTCTGTGGATGGGAACGGTAGACTGGTTTGAGCTGACAGAAAGGCTACGGTAACAGATACAACTCTAAAACATCACAGAATGCACAACATGAAGAACCTTGAGGTGGGTGGGCTACAACTGCAGAAGACCACTTCAATCAGGCAAGAAACAGAAAGCTGTGGCTGCAGTGGGCACAAGCTCACCAAAATTATACAGTTAAACACTGAAAAAACAGATTCATCTCAACTTCAGCAGATGGTAGGCATGAAAGGAAAATGCATAGACTTTATATATATATTTTTTTTTAAGTGCTTAAATGTAAAAAGTGCTTAAGGCGCATCCCTGTGTAAAACTCCATGGTTGCTGCATTCTGCCTGGTACAATAAATCCCAAATCATCCTCTTTGTCTGCAGAGACTGATTATTTCACAGTCACACACACCAGTGAAAAGAAATGCCGATAGCACAAATGATCAGACAGAGTTTAGTTTCTAAAAAAAAGCTTCTTAGTATTCAGATCATCAGGAATGGTAGAGAGGTTAGCAACATGCCATGCAATGCTTAGCTTAAGTTAATTGGTGCCTGAAATGAGAATGTGAAAAACATCATCTTTCCAAAACCAAACCGTGATTCTGTGTACCATTACACCCCTACTAATTACTATTATAATTATTTTACTGTTTGCTATTGTTAGTCAGTTTTTGCTACTACCACTATTACAAAGCTTTTGCAGTACTGTACTCAGTACAGTCACACCAAACAAAGCTCTCTTACGCTGCGTGAGACAGAGGGAGAGTGAGAATGAGAGAAACAGAGAGAGAGAGAGAGAGAGAGAGAGAGAGAGAGAGAGAGTGAAAGAGACTTGAGAGGAATGCATAGGAGGTCACATTCCTGACTCTACTGCTGTGGCTTGCCCCATGTTCAACTATGCCTTCAAAACAGGCAGAATTACTCAAGAGCCTGCACTTCTGCACAGACAAAAGTGGATCTTTCTCAATGGGTATACGGGTGCCAGAGGGTCTTAGAATAAGATGGTCACTGAGACTAAACTATCAGCCTTCTAAACTGTGTCATCCCTCACTAGGGTTAACATGTGCCATTTTCTCAAACCACATATATCAAGTTTTAGTGAAAACCCCAGTGAACCCCTCTGTAAGTTCAATGTGTTTTGAAAATCACATTTCAATACTAAAAGATATAATCTTGTGGCTTACAAAAGGTCTTAAAGCAACCAAAAACTTTATTCTTTTAGTGGCTGCCTAGCACACCAGGACAATGTGAATTTTTCAGCGAGTAAGTGCCCTGTAATTTAACAACACTTGAGAAAAGGTGCGGGCTAACCTCTTTAGGGGAAGAGATTATGGTCAATCAGCGGGAACTGGCTTAAACCTGACGTGCATGGTCCCAGTTCAGCAAAAACAAAACTTAGCAGAAACCCTGATGGCATGAGAGTGCGGTGCAGAAAAGTGAGCTAGGCAGAGTCAGCAGAGCTTGCAGAAAGTGACCCAAGAGCTGAACAGACCTGGTTTTATGGGTTCGTGTTTGTGAGGTCAAAGTGCACGCAAAGGGTTTTTGGGACACTACGTCATGACCACCTGCTTTTGTCAGTTTCCCTGCTCAAGTGTCAACAATTTGCAACAATTGCTTCCCAGGTGGTCAGAACCTGACCAGACAAAAAAAAAAAAAAGATGATGTGACATATGTACTGATATTACTGAACAGTTACTTATTATTATTTTTTTTTTTAAAGGTTGTTTACCCCAGTCATTTGATTAACTTTGTACCATTTGAGGTCACTGGACTTTGTACTATTACAGGTTATTAACTTGACAAAAGTGTGACAAAAAAAAACGTTAACTGCTAGCTGATTTTAGATGGGCTCAGTAAAAATGTTTTTCACAACTTTACATGCTGGCACATTATCCACTAAGGAGAAAATATCTTGTGTAAAAGAGAATGAGAACTCTGCTGCCAAAGAACTGGTTAGCTGTTAGCTCATTAGCTCCCATGTAGGGGTACCTCTGTTAGTTACCAAACAAAATTATAACACCAGTACCATCACCTACAATTACCCTACTGCATAATCTCAAGGTCATGAGAGTCTCTTTTCCCCCTTGCTCAGCATTAGCCAATTACCTTGAGTTATTGTATGTATTAGCGGTGAAACAGATCACAAAACTTATGGTTCAGATCAGATCACAGTGTTTGGATTTTTCAGACCACCAAAGGATAAAATAAAAAAAGAAAGAAAGAGAGACAGATGCGAGACAGTAATTATAGTTTTTATTTTGAAAGTGTTCATTGTATCTTATTTAAATATCGCGCTTTGTTTGTTCGTTTATATCAGCGAATGATTTCAAAACTGTCTGCTGTTTGTTTGTTTGTATTAGTGACATTTTGACAGTCGCCTGTTCGTTTGTTTTAGTGACTTAACTTGACACGGCCTATTTGCAATGTAGCAGTTGAGTGAAACAATTTATCTTTTTAAATGTATCTTCTCCATCCTGTTACACATTAAAAGTTAAAAGTGTCTGCTGTTCTAAGGATTGGCTTGACCACCAACCTCTTTTTACACCTGTGTCCATATGAGACTCTCACATCTCACACTAATAAAACTCTGCTCTCCATTCACACACCATGTGAGTCATGTCGCTGCAGTGCTAGATGTGGAACCTTATGGCTCTCGTGGCTCAGTGGTTTCAGATCGCAGTGGTTTAATTTACATGCTCTGTTCACGTTATTAGCTGCTCAGACAAATCAGAATCAACAGAAACAACAGCTGCTTAGTCTGTATGTTTCCATTGCAGCTCTGCTTTTGAGATTTAGGGAATTACTGTAAAAGGCAACAGTAAAACTTCAGTAAAACTGTATTCCACACAGTTATAATTAAACTTTGGGGATTGATCCTCAGTTCATGTGTCTCCTGAATCCATTGGTTCTTGCCGTGCTTGAGAGAGTAAGATGCCATAGGAGCATTATGGGGCAGTGGTGGCTCAGCGGTTAGAGCGCCGGGATATCGATAACAGGGTTGTGGGTTCGATTCCCAGGCTTGGCAAGCTGCCACTGTTGGGCCCTTTACCCTCTCTGCTCCCCGGGCGCTGGAGTTGGCTGCCCACCGCTCTGGGTGTGTGTACTCACTGCCCTTTGTGTGTGTGTGTGTGTTCACTACCACAGATGGGTTAAATGCGGAGGACACATTTTGCTGTACAGTGTACACTGTACAGTGACAAATACGTGCACCTTTACCTTTACATTTCTTGTACCTGCTTCTGGAGACTCAAAGCCTTCAACAACACTAAATGAGAATGTTACCACACTGCTTATTACTGTGCTAGTATAAAAGGCCACACTTAATAAAATCAGGTTGAAAAGGAAACCACAATGATACAAGTGAAAGCTAATCTACTGAATTGCATATGATAAAAATACTACATGGATAAGACAGGAATTAACTATTTAAAAAATCTGATGGTGCCACAGGAACACTCTGCAAGAGGAGAATTTGGGGTGCAGGGGATAAGTGACACGCTTTCCTGTGGTTATCTGGTTTATAATGCACTTTACCATACATGTGTGTACAGTCATGGAAAAAATAAAGGAAATGTGTTGTTATAATAGTGATGTGCCCAAGACACTGACACTTTTTTAATTTTTTGGTAGAAAAACTCAAAGCACTGTCAATAGATTACATTTGAGAGAACATCACTACACAGGCAAGCCAGTCTACAGTTTAATTCAGTGTAACTAAAATAAAATAAAAAAACAGCATCAAAATCATTCAAGACACAGGGCGATACCTAGTGCAGCTGCCATACACTGGAGTTCCCCACTCTTTCTCATTTTTCTCCGAGACAGATAGATATGCACATGGCTGATCTGCATTTCCAAAAGACAAAAGGAATCCATGACGATAAACCCTAGTCCAGTCCATATCCAGTGTCAACAGCAGAGGCTGTGCAACAAGAGGGCCGGTGACACGTCCAGGGATATTGAGAGCCACTGCGACCCAACAGCTGGTCAAGACGAGCAGCAAATCTTACCAGGAGACGCCTGCCTCTCAACCCCCCTAGTTGAAAATAAACCCTCATGTCTCCAAGACCCATAGGAATCATAAGGGAGCTTTGGTGTCTAGACTATGCAGATTCCACAAGTTCCAGCCAAAAAGGGGGGAAAAAAAACACCACACAAGTAAAAAATGTCAAGGTCCACTCCACCACAGTCCATACATGTTCAACACAGCTGTTGGCTCAGATGGGAATTTGGACACAGGGCTAACACAGAGCTAAGTGTGTCAACACAACAGCAAAAGGCAGTCTAAAATCTGTCAGAAAATGAGCACTCTGCTTAGGTTAATACCTTGCAGGCACAAATGAATAAAAATCCCATTTCTGCCACTTAGCCTAAAAGGCAATCTGCACTGTACTGTAGCATACTTTAAGGCTACCACAAACTATCACAAAACAAATTACATTACAATTTCAAGCAGAACCTAACAACAGGCCCCATTCTCGGGTGATCAAGAGAGCAAATAAGCAGAACTTTTTCTCCTTTCTTTTTTGTGACTTGACCAAAAAACTAAAGGAATGAATGGATTACCACATACATTTCAAGAAACATTACTCAAGATACGTGTTGAACCAGGTGTAAACGGGCCCTATATGTCCAGAAGGTCAATGTTTCTTGTCAGTCAAGGTTATTATTAGGGAATGAATCCCCCCTTTGCCGCATTAAAAGCTTCTGTTTTACACTAGCTGTCAGAACATTGCTGTGTGGACTGATGATAGCATTCTACCACTAGAGCTGTAGTGAGATCAAGTACCGATGTGTTGGGCGAGTAGTTCTGAATCACAAACATGTCAAAGGTACTGGATGGAGGTCTTTCGCTCCCGAAATACATATTCATAATCAGAAGGGGTTTCTGGACATACAGTGCATTTAAATAACCTGTGCACTGACTATGAACCATCTTTGTCAACCGTCCACTGCAGCCATACAAGACTCCAGATTACAAATTAGTGGGCAATTAATCAGGCTAGCCAACCTTCTCTGAACCTAGTTTAGTAATTTGTCCTAAATCAGTCATTAACAGGGCCTTTAGGGAACCAAAATTGTTTCGTTTTTGGGCACATTTATTTTTCAGTGTAAACGTATACCATCAGAGTGCTTCATTGGATGCAGCATTCACGGACATGCAATCAGGCAGGTCTTTGCTTGCCCTACTACAGAGTGTGTGAAGTCTTAACCTGCTTGGTGAGAGACGGATCCAGTCAGAAGAGGCTCCGTAACGGCACTCAGGATCACAGTGCTGACACGGCCCTGCTCTCACTCAGTGACTCATATCCCTTCGTAACTCATCCGGCTCCATCCCGGAGAACAGCACTGAAATACAACGAAATTAATCCCACCATTGACCCTCTTGCCAATTTACAAGAGGCACGGCTCTCTCCCTCTCTCTCAGCTTACTGGCAGGACGTCTTGTTTTTTTTGCCAATCCACCCCCAACTCATCAGACTGCTGTTGCGCAAGACACGTCGCCGGAATCCATGAATCTGAGATCTTTCTGCCCGGTGTGACAATGGTCATGTTATGGGAAGGAACTGCTGAGGACAGTCAGGTTTGGTATGCCTCCCAAACAAAAGGGGAGTCAGCACAGACCCTGTTATCACTGGCCCACACATCCAGGTCACGGAGAAATGTGGCCGGGCATCCTAGAGCTGGACATAGAGTCATTCAGGCTTGCCAGCAACAAAGGACGAAGCAGAGGTTCTGAATGATTGGTTAACATTGCAAAGTTCATTTCATTTTAATAAAAGGTCTTTATCATGCATTTTTACACTTGCATTAAATTCATGGAGGTTACGGCTTTAGTGTATACTAGGGATACATCAGTATAAGAAATGTGGGCTAGTATTTCATATTCATTCACAGATCTTTTGAAGCCAATGTATAAACATTATATTAATGTTAGAAAAGGTAGAAATTGGGACTACATCTGAGATATTTTTACATACCAACTCAGAAAAATGTCTGAAGAATCAGGTCTGTACATTATCCGAAGTCACCCTTTCACATATGTAGCA
This sequence comes from Salminus brasiliensis, assembly GCF_030463535.1. Taxonomy (NCBI): domain Eukaryota; kingdom Metazoa; phylum Chordata; class Actinopteri; order Characiformes; family Bryconidae; genus Salminus; species Salminus brasiliensis. Next base: position 16,828,936 of record NC_132878.1, read on the forward strand.
GACAGCAAAAGTTTTTCTGTGTTAGATGCGTTCTTACTACAGGAAATGTCCAGAATGGTTTAGGCCAGGGGTGGCGCCTGTGTTGCACGTGCAGGAGGCACAGCAGGACACAAAAATATGCTGTGGAAATGTTATCATCAACATGCCCACTGTGAATTCTCAGGAAAATGACCTGCTTTATTCACACATGGGCTCACTCGGACATTACCTGGACTTTGTACTTAGGGGAGCAGGCACGATAAAGTCTAAGTAATGTCCGGTACAACTGATCCGGACATTTGCATTCACACATACAGCTCCTCCGGGGAATGTCCGGAAACGTTCTGGGTTACTGCACATGTTTGAAAGTGGCTTAGGGTTTCAACTGCAGTAAAATTAGTGACATTTTAGCGCAGTAGCCCAGTGTATCCTAAACATTTACCTCCTCTGGAGCTCAATAAATACTCCAAATAGTTATCTGCCCAAACTGTTATGATTCCAAATCCATAACATCACGCTAGGGATGTGTACACATCCTCAACCACACTAACTATTTAAACTGGCAGTATTACAATACTAAAATTTTTAAATGAAGTGTTTGTTTTTTTATGGTTTAGAAAAACTCCAGGCCAATGGGCAATTTTATGCTTGAACAGGACTGTGAAATTTAACCATTTTGATCATATCAACGTATTCATATCTACATATTTATGTTAATATTCACCCTTCTCCTCCTAAACAAAAGAGCCTTAACATTAGCACACTGCCAAGAATGCAGTGTTAAGGACACGACCGCAAAGGCCAAAGTAGAGCAGCTGTAACTGTTCTAGCTGATGCTGAAACTTCTGACAAACTAACAAACACTGCATTGGTTAGTAGAGTTAGGTATTAGTTCCTCTACAGACAAAGCTTTCAATACCCATTCTTCATGAAAACCTACTAATTTCCCTCAGCTAATTTAAATGATAAACACTATTTGCTCCCTTCCCTACAGTACACTGATTACTTAATCATAACCTCCTGAGATACGTATGGATTCCCTATATATATATATATATATATATATACATACACACACACACACACACACACACACACACACACACACACACACACACACACACAAAAACACATACCCATACCCTTTTGCACACTTGTATACCACTTTGCAAATGTTTGTGTGCAAGACTGGTACAAGTCTATACTGTATGCAACAATCGGACTTCCGTTTGTACACCAAATAACACATATCTATTAATTTCAGCCAAACAGCTAGGGGGAAAAAAATACAGGGTAAGGGCAAGTGCTCATCCCTGTCAGCAAAAAGGGCAGAAAACCTCATTTCATCATCATCATATACCAATGGTGTAGTGGGAAATAAATAATACAGCTAGCTGCAAAGTACTGTTTTAGCTGTCACCACTAATCACTAATCACATTTACAATAACATACTCCAATCCCTGAGGGAAATAATAAGGACAGGAAATAAAACTGATGAGGTAAGTGCTACGAAACACCGCTATTAATAACACATGCAGGTCTGGTTGTAAAAATCTGCAAAGTCAAAAATAGACTTAATTTATAGACTATATATATATATATATATGTATTATGTGTATATATATATATATATATATATATATATATATATATATATATATAAAATTGCACCACATTAGCAATCATTATTCAAAACCTGTTGTTGTTAATGCATTAATCTTTCACCATTATGAAAACCACTGAAACCAAAGCCTCAGTAATAAAAAAAAAATGAATATTTGTATATTATATCGTAATTTTCTCAGCTTCATAAAAGCTACAAGCTATACCAAGTGGTCAGGCATCACACTGATTTGGGAATTGTGAGTCAATAGTGATATTCAATATTTTTCCAATGCATATCTGCCACTCCACAGTCACCTAATGTTCTACTTTTATGGAGTTTAATAAGTACATTAAATATTGAAATAGTCTAATTAAATCTGTCCAATGTTGTTTACCAAGTTGACTGTGCATCCCTAGTGATTTTACCATGGTAAAAGCACAGTAATGCAAGGCCTCTTGTGTCTTTTTACACTGTTTACATACCTTGCAGCTACTGCAACATGCACGAAATGCAAAAAAGCAAGTGACCAAGAACTGAAGCTTCCTTACCATGAACTGCAAACACATTGCAGTTCTGAGAGCCATGCCGCGACGAGTCCCGCTTCCCGCCACCCTTGATGAAGTTCAGAGCAGGCAGACTCGGCCTCCTTTGGTCCCCAACAAACTTCCCTGGCTGCTGCCCCATAAGGGCAGGATGCCAGGCCGTAGCCGGGAAGCACAGCCGATGTCAGTCACAGCCTTGGAGAGAGGTAGACGGCAGATTGAGTCCAACCTGATAGGAATCAGCTTGATGCAGTGGCGGCGGCGGTGGCTGTCGGCAAGTGGCAGGACCTCCAGATCCCCAGTCCCTTTTCTGACACCAATGTAGTGTTTTTCTCCGTCCACCACAGTGGCAAGGCAGACCCCACACCCAGACACTTGATATCTCTTTGTCTATATCATGCATTGATTGCCCTAGTCGTACGTTACTGTGGATCCAGCAAACTTCAAACTCTAGCCTGAAGGCACAGAACTTCAGAGGTTAAAAACATACGAACGCAAACCACGGTCCACAGATCCATAACACTAACCGTACCGACATAAAGTAAAGCCATAAAGCTGAGGAACTAAAAACTAGGCCTACGTTCTGGGCACAGCAGTGCTGAAGAAGGGACGGTGACTTTCTGCAGCATCATCAAGAACCGCCTGCAGACATAAAGCTGAAACCACCAAAACCGGCACGGTCACTGAGGTATTATTATTAGATCAAAATTTGATAAACGAGAACCTTTAGACTATGATTCAAACGCCACGGTTCACAGCAATGTACGAGGCAGGTATAAGACTATGGCAAAGTGGGGAAGACCATCGCTGTCTGAGAATTAATGAGAACGTACACCTCAGTAAGATTTCAGAAAGTTTTGATTAACCACGGCATTCATTCAAGAGTCACTTTCATTTATCTTCTATATAAGGAGATTTTAAGGCACTTCTCATATACTGGCAGCCTGGCACTTCACTCGAACCCTGAATATCATTTCACAAACCAAATGAATGAGCAGAAGTCAGTAGTTGGCTGTGGAGAAGAAGGAGGAATTGGTTATTTATGTCAATAGTAGAACTGGTTTTCTATCACCAGTGAGGAACTTGACATGTGTCTAAAAGGAGGAACTGGAGGATCATCTCATGGGAAGAGGTGGTTCCTTCAAACTGAGGATAAACTCATGTCCCACTATAGCTAACTGTGGGGGTCTTCAACCGCCTTGACACTAAAAAATAATCACTCCACAGAAGAACTGGTTAGCTTAAATGAAGCCCTAGAATAGCTAGAAGTGTTGCAGGACTTATTCTACCAGCTCGACAAGACATGTGAGATGTTCTCAATACTCACCTAAGTCTGAACGTTAAAGGTAAGGTATGTTATGTGACATCGACATTAGCAGCTCTAGCCAGGCTCAGCTAACTTCACCCTCCGCCTCAACTTTCAGCGCTGCTCAACAACAGGTTACATCAACTGGCAACTTTGGGAGCAGCCCACGAACACACACCGAGCCCATGCTCAGCACCCTTCACACACACACACACCGGCAGCTTTATTATTACTCGGTGCCAAACTCCGTCCCTCAACTTCCGCGTCCGAACGAAGCGTTTTGCTGGGTCTTTCTCTCTGAGGCTCCAAACTCAATAATTTACACCCGGACTGCAGGCACTTCGGCTCGGCTCCCAACCTGCCTTTTCCCCCGCGCTCACCGGCCGCCAACCGCCCCGCTTCCGCCGATAAACCACCCGCGCGAGTAAGGCACGATCTGTCGCTACAAACACGCTTGATGTCCTCCAGTATTTCGGAGTTTCGAAATAGTTTTTTGAGGAGTTAATGCCTATCGAGCAGCCGTCGACGCAGGGGCCGCCATGTTTCCGTACGCAAGGTGGGCTGGTTTTTCGGTTTGCGTTTGACGTCACGCGGCGGCTTCTTCCGCCAACAGAGGAAGAAAGTTTCACTGAATCTGTGGCTGGATTTTACTTTATCTACCAACACTTCAGCATAAACAGTCACATTACACTAATAGTAATAATAATAATAAGAAGAAGAATAGTAATAATAATAATAATAATAATAATAATAGTAATAATCATAATAATAATAAGAATAATAGTAATAATCATAATAATAATAATAATAATAATAGTAATAATCATAATAATAATAATAATAATAATAGTAATAATCATAATAAGAAGAATAATAATAAGAATATATGTGGGACATTTCGACATTACAATACTTTAAAATAATGTATCTGTAAGTAGGGGGGCAGTCTGGCAAGTGTTAATCTCAGTGTTTACCAGTAAAAACTCAGGCAAATTAATACAGCCTTCCTAACAGAAATTAATCAACTATTTTCAGACACCAACTATAAAATATAGACTACAAATATCAGACCTACAGATCTCTGAAGACATTCTGACTAGCTAACATTCAGACAATGTAGCTACCTGATATCACTGATTTACTGTAAACCTCAGTTTGACCTGGTTTCTATTAAAAATGGCTCAAATGAAAGATATCTACAGTTATTGTTCACTTGTAAAAAAAATCATAAAATTAGAAATTCGGATGGTTTATGTTTTCTAACTATTAAAAGCATTTGCTCTATCTAGATTGTTTTCACTTGGATGCATTGAAGATATGTGCTGTTTCAGATGATTAAATATAGTTTTAGATTTACAACTTGGTTTTGACTAATAAGAATAGTGATATCTAAAACTTTAACTTTTATTAGTCAGAATTACAGTGTAGATGTCTTGAATTACAATTTTCTTCTTGTAAATATGATAGATATTTTTTTACTAGTTACTAATTGGAGTTTTACTAGTTAATGTAATTGTAGATGAGAAAGGAAGGTTGCTGTAAATCAATAGTTACATGACTAATGGCTTAATAGATGTTACTAGCAACCATGACTTAGTATCTGAAATTAGAATTTGGATTAGAAAGCTTGAATTCTTCGTTTCTACTAGAAATAACTAATTATAGCTGAGATCTCTGGTGGCATCTTAGACTGAAATGGCTTGCCATAATCTTGTTATGGCTGCTAGTTGTTGGTTTGCCCATTGTGTTGGTGTGCTGTAGTAGTTCTGGATAACTGCATGTGTGCGTGTGTGTAATAAATAAGGAAACAACTGAGCTGTAGCTAAAAAATAATAAAATTTACATAGCACTGCATTGGGCTGAATTTGAATCAAGATTGACCCCTTAACCGGTCTGGGAGACCAACCTTTTTGTGTTTTGCTGAATAACATACCCCAATAGTGAACTCAAAGAATCAGTGCTATGTTCCCTTGCACTAAACAGCCCTGTTTTGTTGAAACTATATTCATATATATTTAACTAATTTATCAGCACATTGGAAATGCTATTTTAAAATGTCATTTAGTTAAAAGTTAAAACTTTTACTAAACTTAAAAAAAATAAAAATACAAAAATAAAACAATAAAACAATAAAAGTGCAATCCTGTTTGTGGCCACCAGAGGGACGAAGACCCTCACATTCTGCCCCTTGTGGAAACACATTGAATCTCCTAGAGCATTTTCTAATATGCTGAGCATATTTCCTTCACCCAGCCATAACGGTTGCCAACACACTGAACCAATTAAAGTGCCACAACCACTGCACTTTATTGAACAATGAGCAATGCTTCATTATACAAAATGTGTTCATAGTATCAAAACATTTTACATACTTTAACATCTGATAAACTGCCTCAGTATTTCAGTTGTGATTTGTGAATTCAAACAACATTCAAAATCCACTGTAGGTATTGTTCCAAGGGCAGTGTTCAAAGCTGAGCCACTCCACAGTCTGCAAAAAAAATAAAATCAAATAGATGTGTGTGGCCACAGACAACACTGCAGAGCTGAGGATCTCGCCGAAATGGAATGTGATCTTCCTCTTCATCTCGGTTTGACAAGTCAGCCGCCTAGTCCTCATCTTCACATTGTGTGCTACCAGCACTCTAACCCTCCTGCTCAAGAAGTCGCTGTCGTGTCTCCATCACAATTTCATCCATGGTCTCTGGTTTCAAGATATCTTTGATCTGAAAAAGGTACAGAGAAACATACTTCTTAGGGCAGTCAAAAATAACAGCTTAACATATAGGACACATTGTCCTCTCTGTGACACAAGGGGTCTACCCGAAAACTGGCCAGACTTGCATATCCAAAAGCTTGGTAGTCGACAACCACATAATAGCCAGTATTCCCAGACAGATGCCAGCGGCAATAGGCCAAAAAATAGGTATAAAACGGGAACGATTGTGTGTGATCCTGCACGAAATGTCACTGAATTGTCTATGGCACAAAACAGTGTAAAGCATCTAATGGTCTGCCTATAGCAGAGCTTCCATGGTTGACGTGCTTCCATGACATCTAAAGAAACATGCCCAGAGCACTTGGACTTTCATACATGACAACATGCATTTGATGCATGTTTAAAAAGCCTATTGGTATAAATTGGTTTACACATATGGTTACTGAACTCATTCTGAAGCAAATTCTTATGCAAATCTTTTCCAGAAGATACAAAATCCCTATGTGAAGTCTGGTGTTTATAAAAAGGGGATTTTAAAAATGAAAGTCATGTTGCAAGTTAGATAGAAGGGAATAAACACAGCAAAGGCTTCAACAACTGGTTATATTCTCTCTCATTAACTAGTGAGAAGGTGCTTAGGGAGTGCCATATGGGCTTCTTTTTAAAAAACAAAACTGTTAACCAAATTGGGAGTAAATTAAACGTGTCTAGGCTCTACTGACTGATGCTAGCTAGTTAAAGTAAAACTTACTATTCAGTAAAAAAAAAAAAAAGCTTGCCAATATATGAGGCCCATGTACTGCATGTTAAGCAGTGTCCCATTTTTTATGCTAAATACTTGTATAATCGTAGACTTGTGTATCCATTTATAGTTTTGGGGCACTGTAAGACATGATGCTAGTGTTTATATCTGCCCATATGCAGTGCAGCATTACAAACCTAATAAATAAAATCACATCAGTAGCCAAAATATGCAAGCTCATTTGCTCAACGTTTCCATCCAGGATGTGTGTGAACCCTGACAGATAGATAAAGTCCTGGGACAGTGTACAAACCACATACACACATTAGCCATAGCATTAGCACCACTGACAGGTGAAAAACATTGATCATCTTCATCTACAGTGGCATCATCCATCAAGAGGTGGGACATATTAGACAGCAGGTGAACAGTCAGTTCTTGAAGGTGATGTGCAAGCAGAAGATTAGGAGACACTTCTCTGTAGGCATTGGCAACTTTGGGTATTTACTGTATTCTGTGTCAGGAAACTGGTTTAGTGATCTGTACTGTAAATGTTTTGCTCTTTCAGGAGCAAGTCTGATTACAATTTAGATTAAGAACTTGGACCCAGTCTATCCGGTCATACCTGGTGGGCGAGGGATGATTCATAGCAGTAGAGTACGCTGGTATCATACAGAAGCACTTTATGAGCTGCGAGGGCCAACAAACAGTTCCTCAGTCTCGAAATGACCTCCCGATCTGATAGAGGAATAGGCTGAGCCACACAAAGAACACACAATGGTATGACAACAGACCCAAAAAACAAGCATCTTATGGACTTACAACCATAACGTCCCACTTGTCAAAACAGTGTCCAGTTAATTGTTCAGAACTCACATTTAACTACACTCAGTAGCAGGCTGTTGGGGGACTACCAATCTAACTGTATTGCAACAGAACAGCTGCATCCAGAATCTTTTACTACTCCTTCCTATAATAGCTGGCATGTTAGCCTGTAGCTAAAACTTAAGCTTGTGGGTATAGTGTTAGCTCAGCTTTAGTGATCACTACTAGGGGACTAGGGAATCAGTCTGAATGGATCAGGCAAAACTTCAGTGTGCCATTTCAAACCAGACTGGTCTACGGGTTTTACTCTCCTATTCACCTGCACAACACATTGCTGGTCTACATTTACCACACTCATGGTAAAATGGATTAACTTAGTTTGGACCTTAATCACCCAGCATTCATGCAAACATTTACACATGTACATATTTGTATATTCTGTAATTAATGCCTTTGTACTTTGCACGTTTGTACTAATTATCTAATGCACCCTGTCTAGAGTCTTGTCTATTGTCCTTGCACAATTGTATCATGTCCTACCTATTCTGCACTGGAGCGTTAACAGCCCAACAGTGTTTTGTTGTACTGTACTGTTTTAGTATTACGACTAAGTTGAATTGAATTCTCAATCTCCAAAATTTCATACAGTGTTGAATACTCAAACGAAAATAGGAAATATTAACATGACATTTTTTCAGGCTCTTCTTTTGTGTTGTATCAAATAAACGATAGATTTGAATGTATCAGATCAAATTCTGAAGTTTGAGAATCGAAATGTCTGTATTTACCTGGAGTTCATATCAGAACCAATCTGGTGATGCTTTCACTCAGGTTTGGGTTTAATAGCAGATGGAAATCTATTCTCGTTTAAACACGGTAGCTGTGTCGTAATTCAGGGGCTGCATCATCAGAGGCTGTATTAAAACACCAAAAGCATAAGAGTGGTGCGCCTAGGCTGTCCCACTTCAAAGGCTCCTTCATATGTGTTCCCATTTTACATGGCAACGAAGGACCCAAACAGGTGGATTCTTGGCCAGCCAACATATCCCGAGATTCACTGCGTGGCAAATGCTGTGGTCAAACTGTAAGAGCAGGAACAACGGTGCTGTGACACAAACATGAAATTCATGGTAGAGCAGACCCTCTCATTTCAATTTGGCCTTCGCAATCTAAGCAGCTTGCAAAGAATACACCTTCGTCTACCGCGTCCTCCAAAGGATGCAGGCCCTAAATTAGGACACAGCTAACAACAGTTTTCAGAATTAAAAAATGTTTACATTACAGAAAAGGCCATTTCCAAATAAACAAGGGATATCTCAGGCAATGTTCATTAAACGTATCTAAAGACAAGCACTTTGTTGAGATACATTCTGTATAATACAAGAGCTGCTTTTTTACAAGTGAAACAGTCATTTTCTCAAAACTGCTGTAAACTCAGATGAAACCACACACACACACACACACACACACACACACACACACACACACACACACACACACACACACACACACACACACACACACCATTAAAGACCAGACGTTCTCCTGACCTCCAGGCTTGTGTAATACCCTCCTGCCTCCTCATCTTGCTGCCCTGGCGTAGGGTACAACCAAATGAAGCCATTGTTCCCCAGTATTATGGACGCTCCACATGGAAGATTGTGGAAATGGGTTTTCTGCCTCTTCACAAGGGAGGGCGAAACTTGCACCAGAACACCCTGTCCCAACTGAAACAGGTGAAGACACATTACAAAAACTGAACGTTTACGGTCACAAACAGTTTATACACATTTAAAAACATGCATTCAAAAAGGTGAGCAATCATTATGGATGAACATTTCTTTATAAGACAGAAAGCTGGTTCTCAACAGTAGCTACATTTCCAATGACTAGGGGCTGCTAGGGGTGTAAGAAAATATCGATACACTTGAGTATTATGAGATAATTTTTTGCAATACTTTATCGATTCTCACAAACACAGTATCGATGTTTAATGAGTAGTTTACATGTTAAGATTGGTGGCAGACACTGGTTCATTTTGTGTTGCGTTTAAATCCTGACCACTAGATAGCAGTGTTTTATTCAGTCTTCAGATCCTGCTGTTCTGACTGCATAAAAAGTCCACTTTTCTCTTACTAAAATGTTTTAATAATTAGTTTTACAAAAGGAGTTACTCAGTGATTTTAGCCCTGTCCGAAGGCACCATGTCAATTATTTTCATGGACTGCATGCTTTGACAAAATCTCTCTTACAGTATTACAATATATCTCAATACACTGAACCATAACCCCTGTTCAATATTGATGTATTGATACAAATCATATTGCCAGAAAAAAAATAGTTTTGCTTTTTGTAAACAGAATAGGCTTAATGAGGTCCTTGTCCACTGTTAAATGAGTTAAATGAATATTTCATGCTGTCATCATTTTGTACCATTGGCATCTGCAACATCCCCAGAACCTACTGATCAGGACATGCTGTTTGTTTTATTTTATTTTCTTACCATCTGAACTGTTAGGAAAGAGAACCAGTTTCCCTGTCATATGGGACTGTTTAAGCATGTTACATTTAGAAAGGCATTTATAGACTTCTTCTAAACATCTCTCACGCTCTCTCTTTCTCTCTGTATGTTAAAGCTGAAAAGTATTCCTTCCCTCGGTCCAACTATTCCTCCCCACTATGCTGTGTGTTTTTTCTGCATCCCAAACCATACACACACATAATTTACTTACTAAACTAACAAGGGCACTTTTCATGGTGGTGTGGTATGTTTTTCCATAATATTTTATGGAAGTTTGTGGTTTGGGATGTTGCCTTTGTCTTTGTTGTAACAGACATGTGAGGAGAAACAATCACTGACACAAAACACAAATTGTCCCGCAACAATGTTCCCGGCGTAAGTTTTCACAACATTGTTTTTCCACTAAAGGCGATGACGCTCATTAAATACTGAACAATTTTTTTCAGAATCTTACTGAGAGGTATAAACACAAAGTTCTGCATTACTTTATCATGTGAATGATTTGATCTTGTTGTGTCTGTTGAGTTAAACACACCAGACTGAAAAGAGAGAGAGGGGGGGGGGGGCTTTAAAATGTTCATACCTTGCCATACTTCAAGCTGCGGGTGTGAAGCGAGAGAGCTCCATCTGAAAAGACAGACTGCACCTCTGCCTTGAGCGAGTCAAGAAATGTTCTACACAATCTGGGGTTAATAGGGTCATTATCAATTATATCATTTTACATATGAAACAGTCAGTACTTTCAGGATACACTTATAAGGTCCCCCTCTTGAAGATAGTCTCTCATGGTGAGCTCGTCCTCTGCGGATCGCCTCCTCTGTGAGCATAAGAAATATTTTTTGCAGCTCAAAGCAATTCAGACAAAAGACAAAAGACAAAGCAGAATTTCTTATGTATAACAGAAAACAGCATTCCTGCTCACCAACTCTCCTCCTGGAAGATTCACTGAGGACAGAAGCAGTACAGAGTCTAGCCGAGAGTTGGTCTCCACTTTCCAACGTTTCTGTTGAACCTTCAGTAAGAGAATGATGAAAACAAAGTTGCCCATTGAAACTGAAACATGCCTTATGACTAATTTGACTTTTTTACATATTATTACTGTACCACTAAGAGCTAACAAAGAATTAACAGTATTGACCACACAGCGAAGCATACTTTAAAAAAACATCTATACAGAAAACTATAAAAATAAACACAGGGCAGAAAATTTCCCCATACCTCTGTGATCCTGCCAACCACCACATCACCAACTTCACCATTGAACCTGTAAATACCAACAAATGACATTATTAGTCTAACGTCTAGTACAGGATTGTTTTAAGCGTTATAATGCCGGCTCAGTCATAAGCAAAACGCTTACCTTGTCTTGAGTGGTTTTACACAGATCAGTTTGTTGACACGTTCAACCTCCCCAGCCACTGAGGCTGTGAGCTTCTCATCGTCCATGTAGGTTCCATGGCCTCTGAAGGCATGAGAAAACATAAGGCAATTTCACTACTAAATTAACAGATTAAACAGAAAACACTCTGGAACTTTTAAATGACGATGGACATAGTTTCGCAAATCCTGTACACGAGAGTGAAATGATTAATAGTATAAAAATAAATAAATAAATAAAATACAAAATTATATATATATATATATATATATATATATATATATATATATATATATATATATATATATATATATATATACACACACACACACATACATACATATACATACACACACACACACATATATATATATAAACATATACATACACACACACACACACATTATATATATATATATATATATATATATATATATATATATATATATATATATATATATATATATATATATATATATATACACATATATATACACACACATACATACATACATACATACATACATATATATATGTACACACACACACTCTTCACAGAACAGCCAATCAGACCAGAGATAATTTACATAGACCCGTCTTAAAGGCACAGATACAAAAACATCCTGTTTACCTCCTAAGACATAAGAGGTTTGGAAAAATGTCCTGTAAAAAAGAATGACCATTTCTGTTACTGTTATTGGGCTTACTTGTGCGGTACTTTGTGGGTTGTGTGTAGCTAAGTTACATGTGGACACTTGCACTTGTTAAAGTCCCAATCATGTGAAAACTAACACCATTATGCACACTTGGAGTATCTATTGATTCTAGCTTGTGCTGATCAATATTCATTCAGAGGTCAAAACGACAGATACTGAGTTAGTTGGTCAGTTAAGCAGACTAACAACATTAGGAGAGGTGGTCCAGCAACTGACCAGACTCCAAATAAACTCCCCACGTTTCTTCTAAACGCATATTTACCTCATAAAACCCGTGTCAGACGTGATCACATCTCCTGGAACCACCAGATGTTTTCCGTCGCCGTTAGAAAGAGAGCCTGGCAGAGAAATGAGCTTCCGAACAGCCGGTAATCTCATATCCACAGCCATGCTGTCCCACAGAGGTGTGTTTTCTAAAATGGCTGAGGTCTTCTTCGATGAAATACTGACATCTCCGCGCGGTGCCTACCGCCACCTGTGGTGAATGGAGGGCAGGTGCAGGAACCACAGAAAAAGTGATAGTCAGGTAATAGTCACAGGCTTCCCAAATGAATCTGAGCACAAACATAGTGCATAATAACTGCACTATAAACACACCAGCTGGAATTATCTAAAAACTAAGATGTAATATACGGAGCCCCATGAAGAAAAAAACATGGATTTTTTTTATTTGTGCAAACATTTGCCTGTAAAAATACTTATAAGTATTCCATCTCAAATATATATAAATATATCAAATACAATTATAACAATACACATATTTAACAATTTAAAAATAGTGAAAAATGGATACTAGTGCCAGTGAATGGCGCATTAGTGCCATCTACAGGCCGGAGAGGGTAATGCGCTGGAGTTTTCACTGTACTGTTCTCTGTTGCATAAAAAAAAAGTTCAGTTTTGTTCATAATTTAATGCAGTTTTTGAGATGTACTAGTATATTTTAAATTAACTCGTGATAATTACTTTGACAAAAGCCATGTAAAAAATATATAATTTCCCCTTTCCAACTTGTGTAAACTCATTTGAAAGCCTGGGGATGTTCTGCACATGAGCCTAGAGTATTTACTGTCATATACACAAAGCACAAAGATAAATTGCACAATAACACTGTTACATACACTTCCTCCAAGCCTACAAGTTACTATATAAATATTACAAAAAGGAGTACCTGATTGTTGCAAGAGATATATGTATACAGTATATGTGCATACAGTGTAGTATAGCTGCAGCATACACATCTGTGTTGTCCAAACAGGACAAAATACTGTGCATAGCAGATTGTATTCAATAGTATGTTGTTATATTATAACATACAGAGCGTACACATGTAGTATTCAAGACTACAGTCCTGTCATAAAACTTGATATACACAGATTTGTGCTTTCTGTGCAGCTGTGCAGTGTGTTAGATAGCAGCTACTGTTAAGCTGAACATTGCTGTAAATAAGAGTCTGCAAGCTTGTGATATTATAGGAGCCATATGAGAGTGAGGGTGTTGAGGGAATCAACATGCCCAGTGCCAAGCATCAACTAGATGGAGCTGTGGAGCTGCGTTTTGTGCATCGAGGCATTCTTCAAAACTTCTTTAGTCTGCTGGATAAAATCATGAAGATTGTTGGATTTCACACCCAACATTACTCTGTTCCTAAAAGCATTTATACGTCTTTAAAATAGAAAATAAAATAGAAAAAGCTAACATCTCCTTTCTCATGTTTGTATTTTATTTAACTTTGCTAATTCCCCACTTTGATCTGTGTGTATTTAAACGTTTCCAAAAACAGTAGCTAGTGTTTTAACCAGTGGTCAGTGCATCGTCGCTGTCCAATGAAAAACCCAAAATGGTGACCTAGGAGAAGGGGGGAAAACCTTCTTAACATTAAATCAAAGTCAATGTAAAAATCATATAATAATAATAATAATAATAATAATAATAATAATAATAATTATTATTATTATTATTATTATTATTATTGATATTTATATATTGTTTTACATTTATTTTAATGTTTTATTATTCCAAATAATTTAGAGCATTTCTGTTGGTCCACTTATCCAAAAAATTTTTCACACTCTTAGAAAACTAAAAATGGACAAAAATGGAGACACATGTTTTTTATTGGACAGCAGCGATATCTGGTAGTGACCAGCGTTCAAAACACACCACGTGTTGTTTCCCCCCATGGTGATCATGCTGTTTATTAGCAGGCATACTTCTCTTCACATCTCGTTTTTCACATTTGAAAGTATTGTGCAGATGTTATTATGAATAGACCAACAGAAATGCACAAAATACTTTTGTTGATTTTATTGATTTTTAAGTTTTGCGTGAAAGCGACGATATGTACTTTGCCCAGGGGTGCCCAAACTTTTGCATCCGATTGTATAACCCTCATGTTAACAAATATGCGTGGCAACTTTTATAATACTCATATTAAAAAATATGCGTGGCAACTTGTACTCGTACTTTTAATATTTACGCTGTATTTGTATGAATAACTCGTGTTTCTGGACAGTTCGGCGCGTGACAGTGATCGATTACAGCCGTGGAAATTGATTACTCTGTACTGAGGGGGGCGTGGCGGCAGATCATTGGACAAGGAGCAGGAAATGAGGAGTCCTGTGGCTTTGAACATCAGATAAGAGCTGCAGATGTTCACCACTGAGCAGCTCGGTCTGTAAAGCTGTAGGTTGGCTTCCGAACAAGACGAACCCATCTCCACTATGGCCTCGTCGCAGGAGAAGGGTTTCGGCAAGGCGCTCTGTATCATCACCGGGGCCTCCAAGGGTTTCGGTTGCAGTCTGGCTCGAGAAATAGCCGCGCTGCTCAAACCGGGCTCCGTGCTGCTGCTGGTGGCCAGATCCGGCGATAAGCTGCAGGCTCTGCAGGAGGATCTAGCCTCGTCTGATGCGGGCAGAGCCGGCCTGCAGGTTCGCTGTGTAGTCGCAGACCTGAGCCACAAAGAGGGAGTGGAGAGCGTTTTACGAGAGGCCAGAGAGACGCCCTGCGATGATCTCGACCATCTCCTGCTTTTCAACAACGCAGGTGACCCGGTTCGCCTGTCATGCTGAGAGCTCGTAGACTATGCCAGGGCCGAGGGTCTCGAGTCTTCTAGTCTTGGGTGCCTGCTGACCTGCACTGTGTCAGTCTACAACTGTTGTCGTCAAAACTCGTCAACGACCACATGTGTATGGTATTGAGGCAGGGAATGTATGAAACTGTTGACTGTGTGCAGTGGGTCACAAATCTAACAGTCAAGCTGTAAACGAGGTAGATCAGGGTGGTGTGATGTGAAGGTTGCTCTACTAGAGAAATGTAGTGCTTCCATGTTCATAGTGGTGGTGATGGACGTCTGAGGAGTTCCCTTACAGAAAGCTATGATACATAAGCTGCTGTTTTTTTATTTATTTATTTATTTATTTATTTATTTATGGTTTTGAGAAGGTCTTGGCCTAAAACAAGTATCTTTTATAAGCTGTGTGTGTGTGGAAAGGTACATGCAGGGTGTTGTAAGGTAAAACAGTGCCAAAAAGTACAAAAAACTTGCATATAAAATCTCATAAGACATGTGGGGGTTCACTGGTTGTTTTGGACCCCTGGTTCTCAACACCCACACTGTTGTGGTTTTAAAAAAAAAAAACAGATGAAATCTGTCATTTTTGTTTGATACACCATTTTCTCATCTGACTGATTTTTGTTTTCCACACCAGAGATTTAATAATTTACTTTTAATTAATCTATTTATGAAACCTCAAACCGCATACTGATCTACTGTGCTACACTGTTGAATGCATCTCTTCTAATGGTGGCACCATTTTTACCTACTAAAAGGGTGGCACAAAACCCCCTGATGTAAAAAGCTTGAATGATGAAGTAGTAAATGACATCCTTTTTAATACATTTCCCTTCAAACAGCTTCCCTCGGTGACATCTCTCGATATGCGCAAAGCTTCACCGACATGGATGAGATGGACTCCTACTTGTCTTTCAACGTGAGCTCAGCCTTGTGCTTGACTTCAGGCACCCTTGCTGCATTTCCACAGCATGCGGGCCTGCGGCGCTGTGTGGTGAACGTGAGTTCGCTGTGTGCTGTGAAGCCCTTTGCCTCCTGGGTGATGTACTGTACCGGAAAAGCTGCCCGGGACATGATGTTCCGTGTGCTGGCTGAGGAAGAGCCGGAGCTCAGGGTTCTCAACTACGCACCTGGTAAACACTATCAAACAACCACTGCAGTACAGGCTGACTGTACATCGTGACAGTTTTTTGGCTAGAACACCATTCCTAAAGGTTTCTGAAGAAGTGTCATTTGGTGTCTTTTGCATAATTCTGTTTTGGTGTCTGTTCACTTTGGTTTGTCAGCCACACTAGCTTTTCCTGACTGAACCTTTTCAATATAAAAATGGATTTTGAGGAATGGGAGAAATAAATGAAGTTTATGGCATCAGTATTCTTATCACATGCCTTCTATTCAACAGTAGCCAGTAACAATAGGCTGCTAATCTGTATTAATCTCATTACATTTTCCCAGGCCCTCTGGATACGGACATGCAGCTCCAGGCCAGGTCTAGCTCAGCGGATGCCAACATGAGGAAGACTTTCGCAGACATGCATGCAGAGGGCCGCCTGCTCACCTGCGAGGAGTCGGTTGCCAAGCTGATTAAGGTCTTGCTAGAAGATGACTACCCCTCTGGAGCCCACCTGGACTTTTACGATTTGTAGGTGCATTAGTGAAACACAACCTACAATGCATTGACTAGAGATGCACTGATATCAGTGGCAGAACTGGATTCAGTATACAGACCTAAAGTACTTTTATATGGATATCAGTAATACTGATATGGTTATGCTGTTCATATTTCATCAGAGGTTAACACTAACTGTGTTTACAATCAAGAGCTGTTTATATGCCTGGTAGCGTAGTGTGACATGCTAACTGCAAGTGCCCCAGTCAGGAAGACTTTCCAGCTGTTTAAAATGACTTATTGACTAATTTAACTCCTTCCATTTAAACATCTACTGTTTATTTTGGATTAAACATTTCACATGAGGGACTGCTCTTTCCCTCTGCAAAACTGCAGCCAATTGCAGATCATTTAAGCCACATAGTGAGACAGATGTTTACGTGTCAGAAACAGTCTTTTAATCGGGCAATGCTAAGCTCAACTAAGGCCTTAATCCATCTATGATGGAACCATGCTGTTTACATGTCTTACTTCAGAAGGTCTTTTATGGACCACATATGAAGCGTACACTGATTACATCAGAGCAGTTGGAATTTGTAGGCTCTAATATGATTGTGTAAGGAGCAAACAATGGTTAATGGTTTCATAAGATTCAAATTTGATGTATCTACAGACAAGCTAATGTCTGGCTGCAGTGCTTCTAGAGAACAGGCTGTGCTTCATGTATACATCAATCAGCCATAACATTATGTATACATCGATCATCGATTCTCTCATCCAGGGTGACTTGCAGAAGTGTGTCATTGTTTAGAATAGAATAGCCCTAGCTAGTGTAAAGAGTCCAAAGTTACCTCTAAGCATAGATGGTACTAAATATGAGACAGTATGGATGCCTAGGTCAATAATCAACAGCTAGAGACCCTGTACCTCCATGTCTGAGACTTCAAAATAGGACATAAGTGCGATCACAAGCCTTTGATAACTGTAGAATTAGTGTTCTCTTGAAAGAGATGGGTCTTTATTTGGCATTCCACCAGCACAGAGTCAGGACAAAGAAAAGTCTAGATGCTTGTCCTCCATATGTCTTGAAGGTTGGCAGGTCAAGCTGAGTTGTACTTGAACCTAAAAGTGCTCTTGGAATGGATAAGGTTTTGACCATTACAGTCAGGTAGTTGGGACCCAAACCTTTTGGGTTTTTTTTTGTTTGTTTTTTTTAATGCTTTGTAAGGTGGTATACTGCTTCATACTTGAAAAGATGGTATCAGTGCATCTCTAGCGTTGATAAAATCCAATAGTTGCATTCCAAATTATGCCCATGACGGACAATTAACCTAATTTGAGTTGAACTTCTGTTGTCTGTCTGTGAGTTAAGTTACATTGTCCCTAGAAGCTGTGCCTTATACATTTAGTATTATCTGATTTCTTTGTAAATTCTCAGTATGTTTTAAACATGTGAAATATCTCTAAAGCCAAATGTATGATTTGGTATGGCTTTATGGCCTGGGCACACAAGCAGCCAGGGAAGGCCCAATGCTACCCAAGTCATTAGGTCTTGAAAACTTGCTTTTGAAAATTAGTACAGGTACTGTTTTGGATACAAATCTGCATCACAATTGTGGTACTGCCCACAGTATCAGTGACCGCAGTGAAGCTAGTTACTTGCTTCTAATAAATACCATACCTTATACTGTAGATGTTTTAAATTCAAGTATAAAAACAGTAGATGCACCAAAAAGGCATGGCTATATAATTATATTTGATGGTGGGAGGTGTGGGGCTTCCCAGGACATCCAGACACACAAAATAAACATGAAAGGAGTTTTATTTTGAACACCAAGTCCCATTAACTTAACACACACTTAAGTCCCAGCTCTAATATCATTATTTAATTTTGTATTGACTTTATATAAACACCCGCATCAACGATTTTGCTGTGTCTGTTGCAAACTGAACCAGAGTAAGAAACAGAATGGTAGACTTAAGTTATTCAGCTCATTAACTCACTCACTTCTACCCTATTAGGTACAGTTAAAGTAGAACACCGCCAAGTTTTCACCATTTCTGCATGTTGCAGTTGTTGATGTAAACTGTCATTATAAAAGATTTTATGTAAACCTCAGCAACCTTCAGCAACACAAATATAGCCATTTTATTTACTGTCAGAAAAAGGAAAAAAAAAACAGATCTTCTTGGTCATGAAAGAAGTTTAATATTACAGCTTAGTCTAAAACTTTTTATGATTGTTTTGAGATTAGTGTTTCAGGCATTAAGCAATCTTCCAGGACAACTTCTAAGACGGGTAGAATAATTTCTGCATGTAGTTCCCTAGTTTATCTAACGAAGTATCCTCAAACATTTACTGTGAGATGTTTTGCTGCTCCTCTTACATTTCTGTTACATTTGTGCGTGAAATTTACTTTCACAAAAATTCTTTACATCAAAGAATGAAGACTTATAATAGCTGTACTTTTAGAAGTGCATTGGTTACACTTGTCTACAGTGCCTTATTTTCTTTTTGTATTGTGATTACAAAATCCTTCATCGCTACATTAATGCACATCTCCGCACCTGACCAGTTAGTCTTTACAGATCCTTGCTGCTTGTTTACAGAAGTATTTGTGTAGATGCTGTACCAAGCCAAACTATTATGATCACTACAGTCTTAAATATTTTATTGTTATCTCTGGTTGTGTTCTTAGAGAATGAATGGCTCTTGTTTTTAATCTCTTCTGTAGTGTTGGTGGCAAAAATCAGTTCAATGATATTGTAGACATTGAATTTTCTATAAATGGTTCTTTAACTGTAATCTGTAAAATGTCAAAGACTTGCAGAATAAATATTTTAATCTGAATTTGCATTGTTTTTGCAAACATGTTTATGGTCGTTCGGAGCTTCTCAAAATTTAGCATTGTAAAGGTTCCTTAAAGTGTTTAGTCTTGATAAAATATGATTTGTTCAATGTTAAATATGGTTGATTAACCGTAAACATGATTGGTTTTGACAAAGTACATTACGAGTACATTTTCAGTAAATCAATGAGAAGTGTAAAACTAGTAGCTCTATCATGGGGTTCAAAAGAACCCTTTTACCTTATTAAATTAATGTAAATAATTGCCTAAAGCAATTATAATGTAAAATATAACAAAACCCAAACCCACACAGTTCCAAGCTGCCCGGGAGTAAAATCTCCCACTTGCCATACAAAAAGTTCTGGCTTGTCTGGCCAGACTTTGCTGCTTCATAGAGGAAGTTTCAACTCCCAGCCCAGTCGAACCCCCTGCTGCTCGGTGGATGGTATGTACCGTTTATGGGAGCGCAAACTCTTCTGTAGAGGCAGCTTTAGGCTTTTGTAGCCACATTAAGGTCTGTCCCAGAGTAATTAGTGTGGAAGGGGAGTGGGCCTTAAAACCCTCCAACAGCAAATGAGCATTGGAGCACACTAAACCACAGCATTCCACGGAAGTGCAGTAAAGTGATATCCAGTGAAAATTAATTACTTAAGACAACCTTGAGTTTCTTGTGAGAGATCTTGGAGCACTTGTACATTTTTTTTTTTTTTAGCATCGATAGATATAGTTTGATATCTGAAATAGTTTTGAATTTTGCTTTTTGGTCATGATTTAAAAGAAGTGAAGCCATTTACTTAGTACATCCATGAAGTTACCTTAAAGCACTAAAACTGTATAACTGTATGCATTTACTTTCACTTTTTCATTTTGCCACAGTTTTTGACAGAGGATGTTAAATGTCCCTATTTATTTATTTATTGCCATATTTTACAAAACTGTATTTTTGTAAAATTGTTGTTTCTTTGGAGATTTGTCACACGAAAAGGTGCTGCGTTGGTCATTAGTATGCAGTCCAGGCTGGTGGAGGTGGTGTGCTGGTGTTGGAAATGTTTACTTGCCACACTTTGGGCCTGTTCGTACCATCAATACCAATTAACCATGACTTAAAAGGCCCAGTATATTTGAGCATTGTTACTGACCATGTGCATCTCTTCTTCTGATGGTTACTTCCATCATGATAATTTATCGTGTCACAAGGCAAAGGTCTTCTCATGAACATGACAATGACCTAAGTGTTCTTCAGAAGCATCCTGAAAAATCTGGAGGAATTGCGTGACACAATCATGTCAACATAAACCACAATCTCACAATCTCTTCTTCTGGAATCCATGCCAGGAAGAATTCAGGCTGTTTTGAGAACAAAGGGAGTCCCTACCCACTAATTGTATAGTGTTCCTAATCCTTGGTGAGCATACTTTATATGGATGCTGTCTCTTATACAAACTTTTAAGAAAAAAGTTTATATTAAGCTCCTTAAAGGATGTTCAGATGTCGACATGGTGACGAGGTGTGATGACTCTCAGCAGCCCGAGTTAGAAATGTGACTTCCCCAACCCCCCCCCCCCCAACCCCCCCGACAGTGGCCATCAGTTGCTTTACATCCTGAAGCCTTTGGAGATGTGTGGAGAGTATATTAACGACATGATATTAGATACTCTTTCATCTCACACCTGTCACCAATGACTACAGACTCTGCAGACTGCTGCACCTTTTACATCTCTGTTGATCCTCCCCAGCTTCTGGAGAGCGTCTGGCAAAATACGGCACACACACACACAAAGACAAACACCACCTTCCCCTACTCCTATTGTAAACATTTTGTTTCAGTGAGATTATGGAAACATCCATAATCTATTTGGAGCGTCATTTTTTTCCAAAAATTAATCACCGCTGGAAACGGCAAATAAAAACTCCTACACACATCTAAGCTCTGCTGTGATTCACAAATGTTTATTTCTCAGAGAGTCATGTATGGAGGGAAGGTTATAGTGCATTAGTGTCAGAAAGGTGTCTAGATGTTTTGCTTATTAGAAGTATCACTGTGTTCATGGATCTCATTGTAAAACAATCACATTTATCTTTGTAACACACTTATACCCAAATGCCTAAACACTTAGTCATTGCAGACGCTTTATAAATTAACCCCTTAAACTCAGCCATTGTTGCTAAATTATTATTCGTAAGGCTTAGTACTATCCTCATGCTTAAGAATAGTTGAAAAATAATCATTAATAATTTACCATCGCTGTCATGCAACTTTGTCTCCATTTTTTTCACTTTTTCACATAATGTGAATCTAGCGGTTGTTCTTTACATTGTGTTAAAATGTCTTAGTAAACAGACCAGTAGAAATGCTAAATGTTAAGGTTTTTCCTTCTCCTGTAAAGATACCATTTTGTTAAACCTCATTGAGTATTTTTGTCATATTTTTTTTTATAAAGTGTACTGACTTAGCCTTACATAGCCTTTGTAAAGGAACTCATTAAACTACTGGCTTAATGTTAAGCAATATGCAGGATTAGGAATTATTCATGGTCAGTTAGTCATTGAGTCATTCTATGGCAGTGAAAACTGCCAACTTTCTGTCGTTTCCTGCTCAAGCATACCTGATTCAACTCACCTGTTAATTGGCAGGTTTAGTAGATCTGTTAAAGCAGGGACATCGGCAAACTATGCTGGACTCCGGCGTTGCCCACCCCAGTTTTACGAGGGCTGGATGTTGATATGTAATTTATTATATTGAACAGCATCTGTAAAGTAAAACAGTAAAGCAATGGACAGCATCTGTAAAGTAAAACAGTAAAGTAATTGACAGCATCTATGAAGAAAACCAGTAAATTAATGGACAGCAGCTGTAAAGTAAAACAGTAAAGTAATGGACAGCATCTGTAAAGTAAAACAGTAAAGCAATTGACAGCATCTGTAAAGAAAAATAGTAAAGCAATGGACAGCAGCTGTAAAGTAAAACAGTAAAGTAATGGACAGCATCTGTAAAGTAAAACAGTAAAGCAATTGACAGCATCTGTACAGTAAGACAGTAGAGCAATGGACAGCATCTGTAAAGTAAGACAGTAAAGCAATGAACAGCATCTGTAAAGTAAAACAGTAAAGCAATGGACATTATGAGTAAAGTAAAACAGTAAAGCAATGGACAGCATCTGTAAAGAAAAACAGTAAAGTAATGAGACAGCATGAGTAAGGTAAAACGTAAGGTGATGTATGGGTGGCAGTTCAAAAAGAGACAGGGACTGGCTTTGCACGTATCAAAGGAGACGTGTTACGTCCTTATGCTCATAGTGTCAGGAGCTCTGCTAGTGCTAGGGGGAGTCATGAATGCATGGGTTGGCAGTACCAAATTAGGAGAAAGAAAAATAAAATGAAAATGTTTTTTATTAAAAATACTAAAATTAAAAATGTAAAAGAATAAAAAAATACTAGGTGATTTCATCTGGTTTTGAGCTCATTTATTATGGAAAATCTGTGGTTTTGAGAGCGAGGAAAGAAAATTGTCTATACAGTTTAATTGAACAGCATTTAGCTGGTGCTCCTATCCAGAGTATTTTATATTTATATTATGTTACAGAGGAAGGCGAATATAGTGTAATATTTTCCCAGCCAGGGAACTGAACCTTCTTCTGCCACAGTGAAGGCAGTGTTGTTATACACTACACTACACCAACCCCCAACTTTCAGATTTTTGCTGTACTGTTAAATATACCTACATTTCATTGACTACCATTGACTACCTATTTGCTGTCAAAATATACATTACACACTATACCAATGATCAGATCATAAGGGAAGGTGGTTTGGTTGACGGCTGCAGCCTGTATGCTAATGGTCTATCGTCTGACCAACCTTTTCTACATCTCTCCACTGACAGGCAGACACAGCTGCTGGATAAAAATACTCTTAAGGGCTGAGCCTAGCTTCTCCCAAAGAAGGGGAGGCCACACACACACACACACTCATAGAATCCAATGTGTTCACCTTCCTCCCACACATCCGGAGTATTCATTCCCTTTATCTTCATAGGCCGACCTCCAGCATCCCGCCCTTCTGCCCCACAGTACAGCTCGGCACGTGGTACAGCTCAGAAAAGTGAGGGTGTATTTTTGGCTGGGTTGAGTGGGGTTGGGGAGAGGGGCGGGTGCGAGTTTAGGGCTTGGATGCTGTAGGTAAATTCAGAGGACAGTGAGAGTGTGCACTGTGTGCTATTCCTCCCTCAGCAGCAGCCAGTAGCCTGTCTGTGTCCACAAGATGACCCTGCAGAAGAAGGATGCCGTGGAGGTGTTTGCGGCCGGAGAGAAGGGCCGCGGCCTCCGCACCACCAAGGAGATGCGGCCTGGCGAAGTGGTCTTTGCAGAGGCCAGCTTTGGTGCTGTGGTCTTTGACAGGTAGGCCCACTGTTTAGCCTGTCAGTACAGTTGAGAGGACCTTGGGAAGATATACAGTGGTTAGCAGTTCAGACTTGTGTTTTGAGTCTGACAGGAAATTTGAAAGAAATTCCATAAGACTCTACAATATAATACAACCAGAAGAACAGCCACTGTGCTGGGATTGGAACAATCTGCAGAAAGGTATGGTTTGATTGACCTGGGTTCCTATTACGGTGTGGCTAATTACTCTAAGAGTATGCTTTGTCTGGGCTGGCTTGACATTTACACTTGCAGTCTACCTACCTTAGAAACACTTCCTTCTACTTAACATCCATGTGTAATATTTAAGCAGGTGTTGGAATTGAGGATTCTGTGCAAGACATCACTACTTGTCATACATTTACTCCTGAAATTCAGCACCAGGATTGGCACCAATAAAACCTTGTGGATGCGTTAAACCTTAGCTTTTACCTTAGACCATTCCCTTGGAATGCTGATCATAGATACTCCATTCCTGCACCAGATGCTTCAAATGCATGATAGCTATCTCTCACAGCAGGGAACATGTGTGGTATCTTCATCCTAAAACCCATGGGCACTAAGAGAGCTTAGCAAATTGGTAGCGTGCATCTTTGTAATAACCATTAATGCTGTAAACACACTAGCACTGTAACATTATACACCCATAATGGCTATTATTTATTATGAGTCAGTGCAACATAACAGTGAGATATTCCTCCTTGTTGTTTAATTGTTGTAATTGACTGCTTATTGCTAATAATTAGCCCTGAAAAGCTAATAGGCAGTTTATATGACTGTGAGTGTGCTACAGTAAACTAATAAAAGATCTGGAGGTGTAAAGCAGTGTGAAAGCCTTCTGCTGTGGACCCATGGACTTTACAGATGGGGCCAGTGCTTTGAGGGCACATTTTTGACCACATGATACCCTGGCTGGCAAACATTAAGGGCAGGCAGGCTAGCAACGCCAAGTGTAAAACATAGTCGTCAGTGTAAATGAATGGGAGTGTGTGACATTAGGAAATAACTGGAGAGTGTCAGAGATTCCTTACACTGGAAAAACTGCCATCTCTGCTCACGTTAACGATATTCCTACACTTGAGACACATGAGACTAAATAGGAGAACAGGTCTGTCTGGTGACTTTCAGCTTTGCTGAGGAGATATGGATCTTTAGCTGTTCTGCCACAGTCCATAGTGACAGTCCATGTTTCACATTTCGGGAGGTCTCAGAGCATTGTTTTGGTTGGACTGTTGTGCAGTGGGGTGGGCTGGTGTGGGGGTACATGAGGTGCATGATTTAGACCCTGTGACTTGATGACGATATGCTTTAGGACTATTCATAGACATAGGCATGTTCAGTGTTCAAATATACATGATTCGTATGGGTTACACTTGCAGCAAATGCTCTGGATCACGCACTCAAGTCTTTCACACATCTATTAAACTGGCTGTAGGTAGCTGTACAAAAATACAATAGGCAAGCATTTCTAACAAGGTAATATATGGTCAATTATTTACAGGTGACAGGCCACAGAAAAGCCACAGCGCCTAGCATTTAGTCTTGTTTACGTACTGTAAAACAGCAAAAGGGTAAAAAGAGATCAGACTCTCATGTGACTGGATCACCATTTCACCTCCATAAAAAGTAAGGAGAGTTTGCATAGTAGTTGGCTTCTGCAGGACAGAAGCTAGCCCACAGAGCTTTCCACTTGAAGACTCTGTAAACAAAAAAACTGCTTTCCATTATTGTCTGAATGATATGGGCACATTCTTAAGTGAAGGAACGAGAAAGATGTAGAATGAGGAAATGCGCTGTCATGTAGACAGGGTACAGTAATGCCACCTTAAAAATGGCAGTTACGTAACACTGGCAACAACCACGATTTCTGGGTTTGGAAGTTGTGCAGAGAAAGGATGTGTACATTTCCAGACGAACACAAACGTAACAACAGCTGACGTTGATATTTGTTGGTTTTCCGTTGTGGTTTTAAATAAATTCAACGTCTTTCAAACATCACATGCCAACGTCATATCAACGTAAAATGTTGTGAGGTATGGTGACCAAGACCCAATGCCTACTAAATGTCAATGTTCACGTCCACACAGCGTAAATTTGTAACGTTAGATGTTAATGTTTTACGTCATGATGTTACATAATCAAAATTCAACATCTATCGAACGCTGGAGCTTAATGTTAAGCCAGTGTTGTATTTAGACAAATACATAACTTTGATTTTAAGCTCAAATTTAACGTCTGTACAATGTTGTGATTTGTCGTTTATGTCGATTATATCGTTTATTTTTATTTTTAAAGCAAAATTCAACATCTGTGCAACATTGGGTTTTGACATCATTCCAATTTTTAATCAGTCAATTAATCAATCCAATTTTATTTGAATAGTGCTTTTTTTAGTGGGGGGGGGGTAGAGAAGAACATAAAATCCTAATGGGGCCTACTGTCAACTACTGTCAATCGTTTTTACCAGAATTGATTAGAAAATACCTGAAAGCATGATTCGTGTTAATAGAATGGCTTACAAGCCAGGATTGTGACACTAATAGACCAAAGACAAAACAAAATCTTCCCCAGCCATCGTTCCGCCCTGTGGTTCTTTATTTAGCATTACACCCCTTGAGATAAGATCAGAGTTCATTATTGCCCTTATAAAGGGTGGTCTGAAGAATATTTGTGTTGTGTTCTGGGAGGGGGGGTGGGTGGGAGTACTCTTGTCTGTTAGCATGGGTTGATTGCCATGAAGACAACAGAAAGCCACTGGGCCAAGCACACTTGTTTATTTGACTACCTAAGGCTAGCAGGTGCACACAGACAAACAGGCTAAATTGAAGAGAAACACGTGCAAAGTGCTTTTGATAGGCTGTTAGATGCAGCTGTTGACAGAGGTCCTGACATTTCGGTCAGTATTAATGTGATACAGACACTTGTTAACACATAATGGGACTATAGTTACACTGTATGGCTAAATAAAAGGTAAATTGTCTGCTGTTTTAATTATATTTCAGTGATATCTTATATGTATCTCATGTAGTACTGTAGACACACTATCAGTCTTACTTGCCAACATTGCGATCTATGAAATATGAAAATTATTCAAACCTAAGCCAAGGGTTTGAATCCTTTCTCAAAAACCAGTTGCTGTCTGGATTTTAATAAATCTGTGTGTAAAAAATGTTATGTAACATACAATTGGCCAATTTATGATCACTGATCAGTGTTATTATGATATGGCATAAGATATATACACTATATTGACAAAAGTATTGGGACACCTGCTCATTCAATGTTAATTCAAACGCAATCAAGGGTTTAAAATGAGTGTATCCTGCTTTTGTTAGAGTAACTGTCTCTACTGTCCAGGAAAGGCTTTCTACTAAATTGTGGACCACTGCTGTGAGGATCTGATTGCATTCAGCGACAACAGCATTAGTAAGGTCAGGATGTTGGATGATCACCACCCCACCATCCCCAATTAATCCCAAAAAGTGTTGGATAGAGCACCAGCATTCCAGACAAGACAGTTCCACTGCTCCACAGCTCAGTACATCAGGCTTTGCCCCTCTAGCCCACGCCTGACATTAGGGATGGTGCCAATAGGTTCATGTTTATTTGCTCCAGATAGTCCTATTGTGTTGACATTGCTTTTCTACAAGGGCTAGACAAGCTGTTTGTGTGCATTTGCACATCTGTGTCAACAATGGGATTTTTTGATTGATTACATTCGATTACATTTCGATTACATTTGATTTGATTCAAGCCCTTAAATTTACACATAAGCCTTATAGGCCCGGTATTACATGGCTCCTATGTTTTTGAGCACAGGCTTGCACTCCTGACCCCTTTACCCTTTTGCTTCCAGTCTCTCCATGCAGGTGTGTCACAGCTGCTTCCGCAGACAGGCCTACCCGCACCGCTGCGCACAGTGCAAGTTTGCGTACTACTGTGACCGCACATGCCAGCGCGCTGCTTGGGAGGAGCATAAGAAGGAGTGCGCCGCCATCAGGCAGCATGGAAAAGCTCCCAATGAAAACGTGCGGTATGTACATCAGACAGTTATGTATTCTTGCAAGCCAGGCTTGTGGATATCGCAGAAGGTCTGGTGGGTTTCTGGGGGATTGCAGCCACCCATTTTTATTTATGGAATTTGGCTGATGCTCTTATCCAGAGTGACTTACATTTGAATCATGATATGTAGGTAGAAGAATGTAGCACTAGGAGTCTTGCCCAAGGACCCTTTTATTGGTGTAGTGTGGTGTGCTTGTTCAAGCCAAGAAACCAAACCCCATTCTACTACTAGGAAGTGTTGTTACCCACTGCGCTACACCAACATGTGTCCAAACATCCCACACAAACCATTGTCTGTGTCCTACTCAGTGTTTTACACATAGATCCAGATTTGACCTCTGGATCCTCCAATGCTAACTTCTGTTATTAGCATGTTAGTGCTAAGCTTACAGCAATGCAGGATGACAATCTTGTCTGTTCTAGAAACATGGACATTGTACACATGTAATCAAGAGTCTCAGATACTGCTATTTAACCCATAACCGGTAATGCTTCTCTTGATTCCAACCCAGTCTGGCGGCTCGCACTCTATGGCGCATGCAGAAGCAC
Organism: Salminus brasiliensis; assembly: GCF_030463535.1. Taxonomy (NCBI): domain Eukaryota; kingdom Metazoa; phylum Chordata; class Actinopteri; order Characiformes; family Bryconidae; genus Salminus; species Salminus brasiliensis. Next base: position 16,857,828 of record NC_132878.1, read on the forward strand.
ACAGGCAAGATCTCTGACGGTCAGCTGACCACTCTGGACCTCTTGGAAGACCACATCTCCAAAATGGCTCCAGAGGACCTCAAAGTGCTCAATGAGAACGTCCAGAAATTCAATGAGTACTGGCCACGCAACAGCAAGCAGTATGGAGCCGACTACATCTCACATATCTTTGGTGTGGTAGGCACTCATTTTCTCAACGCCTTAACTCAATAACAGTAACAGCAGTGTTTAACTGAGTGTGCAGAGCGTACCCGGCAGTCCTTCATAATCATCCACATTAATACAACCAGTAGTGGAAACCAGTTAATCTTGGTGTGAGACACTGCAGTCAGTCCTGCATCCAAACTTGGTGTATTAAACAGCACTTTGCACAAGTCTGAGATTTGTTTTTGCTTCATGTGTTTCATTTTCAGTTTAAACTATTAAATAGAAAAGCAACATTGTATGGACAAAAGTATTGGGACACCTGCTCATTTATTGTGTCTTCTGAATTCAAGGATATTTAAAAAGAGTTTATGCTGTTGTATTGTTGTGAGGTGTAGATTGTATTCAGGGACAAAAGCGTTAATGAGGTCAGGATGTGCATGATCACCACCCCACCTCATCCCCAACTCCCCAACTTACCAAACGTAGCGGATGGAGCACCATTCCAAAAAACACAGTTCAGCTGATTCCACTACAGGGACTAGACAATCTGTGTGTGAGCAAGACTCCACTGTACAAGACTGAACTTTAAAGTTTAGATTTCTGCAGGAAAACTGAAAGTTAGTCTCCTGATAATAATGGAAACTGTAATAAAGGTAAAGGTAAAGTTTTTTCCCCAACATTAAAAAAAATAATAACCTGTGCTTAAAAGTCATTTGAGAGAATTAGATTCATGAAGGCTGCATGGTGGTGGTGAATGCTGTGCTAAGTCTGAAATCTGCCTCTCCTTTTCAGATCAACTGCAATGCCTACACCCTGAGTGACCAGAAGGGGCTTCAGGCTGTGGGAGTAGGCATCTTCCCAAACCTTTGCCTGGTCAACCATGACTGCTGGCCAAACTGTACAGTTATTCTGAACCATGGCAAGTGAGTAAAAAGGCCACCGTGGCATTCTCTTAATTTGCCTCATGAGGTGGTTTGAAGACCATTAATGAAGAAATAGTATAGGATATTTGACATTTCTGTGGTATATAGTCATCCACAGCTGAAGTTTCTGCTACTGTTTGTCCATCAATATCTTTTTTTTTCATAAACATACTAGCTAAGCAAGCTGGGTAAATTGTGCTGCTTTGCATTTGTCTGTGATCTAGCCTCTTGCCTTCTCTTCCAGTCAGACATCTCTGGACTCGGCTTACCACTCTCAGAGGAGGTGGGTTGGTAAAGCATTAACTAACCTTTCACTGTTGATCTTTTGAACTTACAGCATCCCTTCTTCATCATGTCTGTATTTTGTTAGAAATGCAATTCTAATATATATATATTAAACAGTGACGATATAAGAGTATCTTCAAAATAGCAGTGGTGAGTACCTACCAAAAGAGGTCCAAGAAAGGACAACCAGTGAACTAAGGTCAGGGTCATGGGCATCTATAGTTCAGTAATGCAATCCATGTAGGTCCCAACTTACAATTTACAGGGCTTACAGGATCTGCTGCCAACATTTTGGTGCCAAATTTCACACCTTCAGAGGTCTTGTGGAGTTGAATGGTCAGATCTCTTTAGCCTAGGGGGGCCTACTCAATATTATCCTCACATACTGTAGATACCCCCCCTCCTTTTACTTCAAGTAATCTAAAACCTACCTATTAACCATGCTAATTGATCATGTGAGATATGTTTTTTAAAACAATTACTGCATAATAAATGAAAGAGTCCACTGAATGTACACATTATACTCGGGAATACATGACGTCAATGAAGACAAATGCTTTGTGATTGCCATGTCATGTCATGACTTTAATGCTATGCTTTTTATTCCAAACTCCTAACCCTTCAGCACGTGGCTCCAACGTGAGCATTACTGTTGGTGCTAATGTTACTAAACAGAATGGCTAGTGTATTGTGGAATAATCCATTTTTATCACTTAATGACTTTTCAGCTCAAGTGTATTTTATGTATGTACCCTGAAGGCATGTGTGTGAATAGGACCTTGTGATCAGCTTTGCGCAGAGCTTTGTGTACTGGTTGTGTTTCACCCTTAAGTTATGACTTGCATTTAGAAACTCAATATGAACTTCTAGTGATCTGTAACAGAGTCTCTTTTACTAACACGCTGTGTTTGACTGCTTTTGAAATACGTGCTTTAATTAAGCAGCATCTTCATTTTTGCCTTGGTGCCTTGGTATTGCTGAATAGCAAAGTAATCAGTGTTGATTTAAAGGACCTGGCTAAAGCCAGATAAACATTGGCCACTGGTTGAAATATCAATGAAAGTACGCAACATGGTGTTGTTTTATGGCTAAAACCCCACCTTTCTCATATTCACCATTTGTGTTGGACACAGATGGAATTTAGCCTCTATCTGGAAGTTACATACTCTCTAGTCCATATGGAAACTGAGCAGTCAAAAATAAACTGTTTTGATTGAATTATGGTTGTGAGTTTAGCTCAAGCGATAAAGACTGGCATAACTGCAGACAGTATAGAATAGAAATAGAAGGAATAGATAGGTAGATAGGTACAAATTACCACCAAACAATTAAACACTGTTCCTGGCAGTCAGGAAGCAAATGGGGATCAGAATGGAGGTAATTTAAGTCTTTTTTTACACTTGAAACCTGGGAAACTACTGGAATACTTTGGGCTGTATAACTCAGGCCTTGCTTTTTCAAAAATGCAGGCCATACTATACTACTACATACTACTAGTAATGTACTGAGCAACACTATATTTTCTTGTCTTTCTCATGCACCGAAACTTCTATATCAAACGAGTTTGATATCTATGTTCAAATACCAGGATTGAGCTGCGAGCTCTGGGAAAGATTGCAGAGGGTGAGGAGCTGACGGTCAGCTATGTGGACTTCCTGAATGTGTCCAAGGACCGGCAGCAGCTGCTCAAGCAGCAGTACTTCTTCGACTGCAAGTGTGAGCACTGCAAGGGTGGCATCAAGGATGACCTAATGACGGCCGTCAAAGAGACAGGTGGCAAAAAGGTGGGGTCATGAACAACAGGTCATGAGTAGACTGGGCACTAATTGACATATAAATGGGAGTTCTGGTAATGTTCAACATGGTGTCAGTTTATAGTTAAATTCCCACCTTTCAGCAAATGAAAGACACCCATATATGGCATTTGCGTTGGACATAGGTGCCATTTAGTCTCCGCCTTTAACCCATCCGTGCAGTGAACACACATATACACACTAGTGAGCAAACACACACACAGTGGACAGTGGACACAGCCCATCGCTGCTGGGTCTGGGGAGCAGAGAGGGTTAATGGCCTTATTCAAGGGGCCAACAGTGGCAGCTTGCTGAGCTCAGGAATCAAAACCACAACCCTGTCACCAATAGTGGTCAATAGGTGCTCAGACTGCTGAGACAGTTTTGCCAGATTTTATCAGTGATTTCAAATATTTTTTGAAACGGTAATTTGACCTTTGATTTTAAGTATTTTGGTCTCTCCCTATTCATGCAGATAGAACTGAAAGTAACTGCCCGGCGGCATTCCAAAGATGGCCACAGAGTGAACAGACTGGGTTGTAGTCGAACTTACATGATCTGCACTTTTACTGTTAAAACATTCGTCTACCAGACAAACAGAGAATCCAGGAGAAAATCCACTTTGCTTCTTCACTGTACGCTCAATGAAGGCGGTCTGAGACATGCTTCGTGGGGGCGGGTCTACTGAATGAGTAGACGAGTCCTCTGGTCTCTTGTGTAAATGTTCCGACATTATGTTTTTAAGTGGTGGGATAGTTATTGTTGAGTATTAAAAGACAACATATGAATAAGACATAACTCTGACAGCCCTTCTGGTCTAGCCTAGATTAATATCTATTATGGTCTAATGTCTCTGCTCTGTGTCTTCAGCCCTCTGCTGATCTGGTAAAGGAAGTGACGGAATTTAGTTCCCAGGCACTGGCCAAGATCGAGCAAGCTCGCACTGAAGGAAAATTCCAGGAGGTAGGCTGCTGGATCAGAGACATAATCCTTTGGGACTATGTTACATGGCAAAATAAGCTACTTATGTTTGTATGATGAATATTATTTCCAAAACATCCAAAACCTCTTAACCCAAATGTAGCTGGTCAGTCAAGACTGTCCATTTATATAGATAGACAAAAGCAGACAGATAAAAAGCCAACAGATTTTCACATTAAAATTTCATTTAAGATGAAGATTTTCTAGGTGTGGAAGATTTTGTTTCCGCCCACACAGAGTGTAGTTGTGTACATATCTGTGGTTGAATAAATATATATTTTTTTATTTTATTGGGTTTGATCTTTCCTCTTTCCAATTTAACTGTATATATATATACATTTAGAGTGCATATTACATTTTAATGTCTACACACAGCTGGTTTATGTTGATTGTCCAGTGTCTGATGTAAATTAACCAGTGAGATCCGAAATACAGACAAGTTTGTGGCTCCAGTGTTTTAGAGATGTTTGTTTTTTTGAGGGTGGATAATTTGATTCAAGCTTTCTGTTTCTTCCAATATAACTTTAGGACTATACTGTTGAGATAGGACAGCCAGCTGGAGCAGGGAGTGACAAGTATCAGGAAGAAAATAGATCTTTTATTTTTGGAGGCATATCCCTTTTAGTTGCTGATGTGTGGCCAATTGGAGATAGGGGCTGAGTCTCAGACTTTCACCAGTTCATTGATGTTTAACATTACCCAATGAGTCAATTTGGTTTGAGGGAAGTGTTTGGATCATGTTTGGAAATCTTAACCAAGGACTCTGGTCATCTATAATAATAATGATAATGATAATCTATATTTATCAGAGTCTTACAAACGTGCGTTGATTAGAGATCTATAGAATATTTTTTTTAGATACAAAATGTAGAAAACACCACTATATCAAATAAGATGTAATGGTTAATAATTTTGATATATGTTTAATAATATTATAGGACCTCTTAAATAAATGCCATTTAAAGTGTTTGAATATCTAAAGTGCACATTTTTTATGCTTCTTTTGGTAAAAATGATATAGGTGGTGAAAATATGCTGTGAGTGCTTGGAGAAGCAAGAGACGGTCCTGGCAGACACTCACCTCAGCCTGCTGAGTGTGCTCAGGATTACCAGTGAGGTGCTCTCCTACATGCAGATGTTCCAGGATGCTGCAGAATATGCCCACAGACTGGTGGAAGGATATGCGTAAGCATGCACATTTGAGGTGGAATCTTAAAACAATTTCATGTTGTTCCACATCACATTGCAAAGTGTTTGAAACGGCTAGGCTATATGTCTAGAGCGGTCTAGACAGCACTTCTAATACATGAATTCGACAGAAGTGGTCCACTAATCACCTTTGATCTAGAATTAGAAATTAATTAATAATGTATAATAAATAAATCATTAAACATAAGATTTTGAGCCTGAAGCAGACCCAAGCTCGACAAAATCCTGTTCAAACCAGAACCTAAACCTGACCCCATAGGGAATCTACGAGTTCAAATAATGCCCTCAGTATATGAGGGAAGAAAATGTAGGACTGTAATAGGGAGGCAAACCTAAGGACTTGGGCAGGGATTCCGGCAGTTTCTTAAGTAAGAAGGCCACAACTTCATAAAGTTGGGATATAACTGTTTTTTGATGGGATAAAACTGGAGTGGTGGTGTGGTGTGGAAACTTCATCATTGGACTTAGAGGTGGAAAACGTTATAGTGAAGGTAGATTGGGAGGGGGAGAGGCTTCAAGCATGATCTTAATTGGCTTCAAGCATGATCTTAATTGTGAGATGGTGAGGATAAGGTGCAGAGGTATGTAACATTCTATGAGTGGGAGCATCAATAGATCGCATCAACTTCTTTTTAATTAGAAGAACTGTTCTAAGAGATGTTTCATAGTTTTGACATATAATGCAGCCTTGGTGTCTAATCTAAAAGGAGCATTAAGACACTGATTGTCTTTCTTTCCTCTGTCAGGAAGCTCTATCAACCAAACAATGCCCAGCTGGGCATGGCCACCATGAGGGCAGGTGTGATACACTGGCATGCTGGACGGATCGAAATTGGCCATGAAATGATCTGTAAAGCTTATGCGATTCTCATGATTACCCACGGCCCCCACCACCCAATGACAAAGGACCTAGAGGTAAGGCCACCTGAATACACCTCTTACTGTTTTCTTGGAAAGACGTATAGCACTTTTTCTAGACATGCTTTTTGTCATGATGTTGGATAAACGTTATGCTCTATGACCAGGTCTGCACTTGTCTACATGTTTTTAATAGTCCAATAAGTGAATAAATGTGCCTCTAGTGAGCCAAAAGATGTTCTTCTATGGCATCACTCAAGGAACTATTTGAAGGAACAAATTTGATCTTCATTTTCAGAAATGTCTTGATTTCTCTACAAAAGAAATGAATGGTATTTCTAAAAAAAAAGGAGCCCTGTGGTGAACAAAAATCTGATAATGTTTGTCCTGTGCATGTATTTCTTTCAAATGCCACTGGATTCTCTGTATTATGAGATTATTACCAAGTCAAAATTAATTAATTAAAATTAATAAAAAATAAATTTTCTTGACAAACCTAAGTCTAATACCAGCACTATCAAGCAACACTATTAGATAATTACAACAGCTACTCAAACTGTACTCTTACTACTGCCAGTGAAATGTATCTAACCTCATTAGACACAATTTGCTTGTTTATTTGGGGTAGTCACATGACAGCTGCCAGTCTTATGATGTCAGTTCAGTGTGCGGCCGCGTTAGCTTGCATGTTGCAGAATTTGTATATTTGATTTGTTATAATTCAAAGAATCCAATTGCATTAGGAAAAAATAAAACAAGTGTGAGGGTATCAGAGTCACAATTAATAAGTTCAGCTTAGACCCAGAGCTCCTAACATAGACATGGTGTATTGAGATCTTTCCCTTTCTGGATGAGCTCATTGGACAGACCTACAGGATGACGATCAGACAATCTTTCCTATCAATCAAAAACAGTAGGCTTACGTAAGAGATGCAAGAGAGAGGCTTACGTAAGAGAAGACGATATTGGCAGATAAATAAAGCTTATAACAATGGTCACGATAGACAGGTGTTAAGAGTTGGCCAGTATTTCAGACTGATATTTGAAGAGGTATGTATTGAGCTCCTGAAGGGCAGAGCGTACAGGAGACGCTGGTCTATGGCACAAAAATATCTGTAATTTACTGATCTCACTGCAGTTATACTTCTACAAGAAATAAAATGATATAGATCCTATGTGGTGCTAAGCCATATAGACTATATACTATATATAGTCTACATTTTATAAATGTTTGTTTCAGCATGATGTTTTCAAAGACATACTTGCAGGCAATTCAGTTGTGAACAGAATGTAGCTTGTTCACTTATTTTACACTCTTACACTCTTTTGCATCATTGCATCTTGTTTACCTCCTCTTCTAACCACCCCCACCTATCATTGAACCCTTAGTCACACTTTTAAAAATAAATGTGCTTCAAATGCTTCTTTGCACGACACTATAGAATAACCTCTTTTGGGTCCATAAAGAACCAGCTAATGTAATAGAGATATGTAAGTGTAAAGGACCTTTAACCTGGTTAAGAACCTTACTTCACATGAAGGTTCTTAAGACCTTCTTCCCTTTCACACATCTCTATTCCATGCCTGAAATCAGACCAATATAGCCTACACAGGATAGGATGTTTGTATTCATTTTATTGTAATTATTTTAACTTTACAGTACAGTAACTTCACAGCTTCTGCTCCAACACCTCCACTTGAAATGTCTTTCCACAGACCATGCGCACGCAGACGGAGATAGAGCTGCGTATGTTCAAGCAGAACAAGGACAAGTACCACAGCATGCACAAGGCGGCCCTCAGCAGCAAGCCCACAGGAGCAGGAAAAGTCCAGTAACAAGTCAAAGAGAGGTTTCAGAGCAAACAGACCTTCGAACGCTTTGCACACCGTTCCTATGTGACTGCGGCCAACCGAGCTGGTTATATTTCTCTCATAACTTCTTCAGTGTGCCTTATTCTAGCATTATTTTTGCAATGCTGCACATACAGTATGTGTGCATGAGGTGAAATGGATATTTCCAACACAGTACAGAAAAAAAAAAGATTTAAAAGCAATGAATTAATGAGGTCTGCTAAATTTGCTAATCTTGAGATTGCAGAAGACTAATGCGGAATGGCTGGAAATGGCCTTAAATGGATTAAGATTTGGACTATTTTGTGTAAATAAACCTTGCAGTACACTGAAATCATTCAATACGTTTTTAATAAATGTGCTTCCATGTCATCACACTCATGCATTCAGAACATGGTTTCAGAAACTGACCTAATGCAATTGCAGATGGCAAGAGAAATGGATGACTTTCACACCGCATCGTTTTTGTCCAGTTATTCCTGATGGCACATCAGGAAATACGCTTGCTGATTCGCTTATACACAATGCCTTCCAGTGTCATGGTCTGCAAATGCAAAAGGTAAAAACATAGATGATAGTGATCAGTGTAGACACAGAGTTATAATCAGTGCCTGTATTTTAAGAAAGTACCGTTCTAGTATTCAAGTCATGCAGTTATTATTTTAGAAACCCATCTGCCCCCATACACCGTTTCTTACTTACATTGACAATGGTGTCCCCATCGATCTCAGTAACAGAGTCAATCCCCTTCACCGTAGTGGTCAACTTGTTCCCATCCATGAGCACTACAGCCTGTAAAAAGACATGGAGCACATACTGTAAAACCCAAATGCACATTTAGGTTGATGCTCATTTTACACTTTTAAATATCTCAATTGGGAGGAATAAAGTGAAGCGCAGTATATGATTCACACTTAAATCACATTATTCATATGTTTTAGTGTCTACAATGGATATCCGTATACAAAAGTTGGCTAACTTAACTTGTTGGAAAAATAAAACATAAATTTGTTACATTATGTAACAAATGTAACCAATTGTTTGCCAATATGTTAAATTCAACAAAAAAGAAAAAATGATCCTAAAATGTACACTCATTTTGTTTCCTGTAGAGGATTTGTTAGTTGCTTTCACTTCAACAAATCAACAAATCATGCAATCCTTTACAGGGGTGTCCATACGTTTGCATATTATACACCCATGGTCTCTACACCACAGAAATGTGGTCAACTCACCTTGACCTTCTCTCCAGTGAGAGTCTCCAGCTCGCACTCCTGCCCCACGGTGAAGCAGTTCACTATGACTTTGCTGCCAGTAGTAACAGTGACCTTAAAGTCATCCCCATTCTGCTCAATCTCTGAGATGCTCTTGAGATCTTTCCCCTTCTGGATGAGCTCATCGGACAGACCTACAGGATGACGATGGTGCAGTCAGGATCAGAAGCTGCACTCATCAGACAAGCTTTCCTATCAATCAAAAACAGTAGGCCTATGCAGGAGATAATGCATCATAATGTCAGAAGCAACAGATAAATAAAACTTGGACAAGTGTTAAGAGTTAAGAGGCCAACACTTCAGACTGATATTTGAAGAGGTGTGTACTGAGCTCCTGAAGGGCAGAACATACAGGAGCTGCTGGTCTACTGCACTAAAATATCTATACTGATCTCACTGCATTTATACTTCTACACCAGGTTGTCAGATAGATCAGCAATTTTTTTTAAGACATACTTGCAGGCATTTCAGAAGTACCACACAATGTAGCATCAGTTTAGTAGCTTTAAAGGTAAATTTAAATCACTAACAATACATCTGAAGCAAAAATGCTCAAAATATCTGTGGTTACTCACCAGCAGCTTTCATAAAGGGCTCAAAGTTGTCATGAGACTCAAGCTGATATTTTCCAGCAAATGCCATTATAAGCTTTGGACAAAGAGCCAAGAAGAAATCAAACACCACAATCAACAAGGTAAAACACACCTAGAGTTTAATAACTGATTAAATTGCCAGTCCTTCCTTGCTACCTAAATATAGTACTGAATTCAAGGCTAGCTAATTAAAGTCCAGCAAGTATCCCAAACCAGATCTGGCACAAGCCCTGACGACCCAAGTCCTTCACTTACCTCTCATACACTCGACCAGGTTCAACCTCAACCATTCAAGATTTCCAGCTGAACTGAACTGAGCAGCCTGGGAGAAATACAGTAAGTCAGGTTGTTCTTAATCACTTCAATCTGCATCACTGCCTTAAACCTCTCAGTAAACAAGAAGGTTATGGAAAGACAGCTTACTGCGCTGATCAATGGCGCCATTGTTTTCTGTGGGATGAATTGCTTCACAAAGGTTACTCTTACAAAAGGCTGGCAGGTGGAGGGCCATTCTTCTGGCCGAGAGCATATGTGCTAGTTCGAGGTCGGATTAGTGAACTGAAAATGGTTCAAATTAGGCTAAATAGTTGGCAAGACCACGTTACATCATACAAACCCGTCTCTTTTTCTCTCTTTTAAATGCATAGTTTCTTAAATACCGTGGCAGACACATCATGAAGGAGGTGTTCAGGTTGACTGTACAATTTTACTTGCCTACAATTGTAAACCTTAAATGGAGAGTTTAACTGGCAGAGCAAAATTGAATGCAGCTTTTTTTTATTTTATTTTTTAAATTTAAAATATTTGTATGTGTTTATTCATTTAGCTGCTATTCCTACTCTGTCCACTAAGGGGCGTTAGAGCTGTAGCTACTGGCCGTGCCCTTTGAGACGGTGCTACACTGAAATCCGTTCGGCCGGCTGCAGTCTAAGCTCTCAGTAAGCTCTTCCCTCTGTGGTGTCGCTATTTTTGAGGTATTTTGTATCAATAATATAATGCACTGTAGCCATAAATTTATGTGCACCTTCGTTGGATTGGTAGTTGGTTAATTTAACGTTTTTGACCTATTGCAATGACCAATAAGGTGTTTATCCAGGTTTAGATGAAGATCTGCCTTGCAATAATCAACAGTCGTACCTCCCTTTAGACTGAAGAGCTGGTTTTTAGACTAGCTATAATTTTACTGTCAGCCTCAGCTGTTCAGTTTTAAAGGCAGTAGGCCTGAATGTAAAATTTTAAGAATATGTTTTTTTAGTTTTTTTTTTTTGTTTAGCTCTTTGGAGTGATTGGCTTTGGCACACATCAGCTGCTTCTTATTCCTCTAGAACCCAGTGTTAATATCTCACACATTAAACAAACAAATTTTTTTTTTTAATTTTGTTCACATATAAATGGCTCTATAATTACTAGTTTGAATTAAATTGAGTTAAATAAGGCTGGACATATTTGAATTTCAGCTCATTTCAAAGGGTGCACAAACTTTTCTTTGCTGAACTGAATGCCAACAGACAGCCCGTATGAAACTAGTAAAACTACGGTTCATAGCTAGAAATGGACCAATGCTACATAAACCCCTACAAGTGATTTTGCTCGCTGAAAGATTTCATTTTTTAAGTAAAATATTACCCAACCATTAAAAATGGTTTATACCTAGTTCATATTTTAGCTGGGATCAGTCATGCGATTTAAAAGATTAAGCCTATGTGCATGAATATGTGGTTTAAATTGAAGGTTTTTATTGAAAAGACATGCTGTGACCTCTAGGTTCTAAGTGAGTTAATATTGAATTAATAAAAAATGTTAAATATTGTTATAGAAGTATTGGGCACCACTGTCTCTCACAATCTCATGGGATCTTATTGCATGACCAGACTTCATTAGGGAAAAGATGCGATACTGCAGCACACGAGGAGGGGTTCGCGGCTGGGACTTTCGGGATGTGCTTTTTTCAGGCTATGCCCCGGATGGGGGCATGTTCATGCCTGAAGAAATTCCCTCTCTGCCCCCTGCCATTCTTCGATCCTGGAGCTCTCTGTCCTACCAGCAGCTGGTGTGTGAAGTGTGTTCTCTGTTTATCCCTGAGCAGCTCATCCCCAGACAGGACTTGGATGGTAACGAGTATACCTTCTTGTTGATCATTTTCTGTCACTGAAGTTTGTCTATTCATCTAAATAGCAAAAGGGAAGATCTATTATTTTATATATTTACATTAGAAAGATTGTGGGGTTCAAACAAGCTAGAATTTGTGCTGATTAAATTGTGCTTTTTTAAGGTTTTTATAGGGGACTGTTGAAACTAGACAGTTTACATTTAATATTAATTAATAGCAGGTTGTTTGTCTAAAATATTAATGATCTTGCTCAAATACTTATTATTATTATTATTATTAAATATTAATGCAGTAGCAGATAAAATATACCATGTAAACAAGTCTGTTCTAGGTCAATTAGAAAACAATTAGCATTGAGCAAAGAACATTTCTTCAGGTATAAACTTTAATTATTTATTACCTAGCTACATCAGCCCTGTAGCTCCAGTGCAGAATAAAGAAGCTTGCCAAACAATTCCTTGTTTTCCCAAGATGTTTAATGTAGACTGAGACACCATCCCTCTCCTTCTGTCCTCACTACAGCCCTCATATCAAGTGCCCTGTCCAAGTTCTCTGTGCCAGATGCTGTGAGGATGGTGAAGCTGAAGGACTCTCTGTCCATCCTGGAACTGTTCCATGGAGAGACGCTGGCATTTAAAGATCTGGCTATGAGGTGCACCACACGCTTCCTGGAATATTTCCTGCGCAAGGAGAAGAGCCGTATCACCATCCTCGTGGGTTAGCAAGCCCCCACTCACACTTTTGCTTTAGAAATGTTTTTGGGTAGCCTTAAGATTTAGACCTGGGCTTTAGACCAGTGTTCATCACAAAGGGTCTGTGAGGCCTGGTTCCACTTGTTTAATCAGTTGATAAGTTATATGAGATGAGCATCTGCTTCTTTGAAATTAAAACCCGTAGCCACATCAGCCGTTTGCTTAGTGCACTGAGTCTAATTTAAGCTTAGACTTAGCGCTGCGACTAGATGATATCATTGCCTAGGTGTTAATCTATAGGCCCTGTCCCAGAGAAAGACATCAGGTCTAAAAGCATAAGGTATTAGTAGGGAGTGTCCCACCCTCCACTGTACTCTGTTGGGAAGGATTTACACTAGATGGTACTGGGAGGATGTATTTGCATTAAGACACATTTGTGTATCAATATCCTTGAGTTCAGAAGATACCCTGGATGATCATGTGTCTACAAATCTTCCACTTGCAGGAACATCTGGAGACACTGGAGGCTCAGCGATCAGCAGTGCATGTGGGCTGAGTGCGGTGGACGTGGTGGTGGTCTTCCCCCGTGGCCGCATCACCATGGTGCAGGAGAAACAAATGACCACTCATTTAGAGGACAATGTTCATGTGTTTGCAGGTGGGGTTAGCTTTTGTTTTTACCGCATTACATGTGCACAAAACTCACAACAAAAGTGTTATAGTCTTAAGCCCTACTTATACAGGATTAGTTTTCCCTGGTAAAGTTTGGGTAATGTAGTTATTACTAGAGTTTCTAAGTGATTTTAGTCCCGTCTGAATGCGCCAAATCAGTAACTTTTTTAGCACTGCGTGCTCCTGCATCAGTAAAGATTCTGGCTCTTTTTGCCTTCTGTAAAATGAGACGTGTATATACAGTATAACCTCTGGTTAAATGAATCCTGTGTGAGTCGTATGGGGCTAAATATTTCGTCATGTCCTGTGGAAAAACAGTTTTTCACAGCTTTTCTCAGGTATTGAGGCGCTCTAGGATTTGTACTTCGCACTTTGATTTGTAGTGCATGGCACAGATACCTTGGGCCGTTTAAGTCTGTGGCAAACCGCAGTCAAATCCAAGACCAACCAGAGGACTCCCCAGAGGCGCAACACAGCTGGCAGCTTTGACAAGTCGGTTTGTAGTGTAGCCTGTAGCCTCCCTATGTGTTATCAACATGTAGTTTCAAACTGAAATGTCATTATTGCTATAAGTGGGTTATGATCTGTGTTTTTTTGGAAATGATGGCAATGTGTAAATCGACTAGCCACTCACACCTCCCCATGGATAACTTTTCCCGTCTAAATCATACGAGTTATTTCAAGCTATTTGTGACACTGTATGAAAGATTTTATGTTTACAAATGGACAGAACTAAACTTACGTTGTTTGTTAGTTACAATACAAAATAGGTGTTAATTTGGCAGGCCTTAAAATTATTTTACTAATAATCTTGAATTAAGTAATTCAGTTCGGTACCTTAATAGGGTTAGTCGTTTTTATTGTGTGATTTCATTTGTTTTGATTTGCTTTTTTTTTTTTTCTCTTCCCACTGCTTATTTTCAATTATTTGCTCAATAAAGCGGACGGAAGCTCAGACGATATCGATGTGCCCCTGAGGAAGCTGTTTACAGATTTGGACCTGGTGAAAAGCCATGGACTGATGAGCCTGAACTCTGTGAACTGGTCACGGATTCTGGTACAGCTGGCCCACTTCATCTATGCATATTTGCAACTGAGTGATCTACAAAACACTGAGGGAGACAGCCTGCCAGATCTGGAAGTGGTGGTACCCACAGGAGGGGCAGGCAATATAACAGGTACAGGCCTGTATTCAAACAGACTAGGTCTTAAATGACATTTGTGTGATGAGGCATGACACTACCTAATCAGTCTGTCAGTCTGAAAGGTTATTTTATTTAATATTTAAATAAATTTAATATAAGGTTATTTTATTTAATATTTACATACATTTTCCCCTTACTCTGAATGTATCCATCTACCCACCTTCGTAATTCATGCACTGGATACCAATAGCCACATTTTTCTTCTGACTGCTAAATTAAATAATAATGATAATGTCACAATTAAGGCTTAAAACTCTTTACACCGCATTTGTCAAAACACTTTTAAGAAATGTTTGGAGTTTATGGAGTAACATGTAATGATGTTGTTTTACCATTTTGTTTCATTTTATGGCTGCATGTCAAGTTGTAGGATTGCGAGGACATAATGCACTGGCAAATATAATATAAAGGTTCCTCCAAAATGTGTATTGTCCATTATCAACGTTAGGTTTCTTTGCCAGTCCGCTTATATCTGCAGTCATGTCTTATAGCTACATCCCGGTACAAAAATGGGCACCTAATCAGGCATATGATTTTTTTTTTATTATTATTTTTTTTTTGATGGGTAGGATTGCCCTCCGTCTACCGTGTCCATCAATCAGCACAACGCTGTTACGTCTGTTAAGCACTAATAGTTAGCTTTATAAAATACAATGGTGCTTTTTGTGAGTAAGCATATGCATCCTGGGCAGCAGCATGTGGAAGAATTGGACACGGACAAGTTGGGTAAAATGTCCCAAATGAAAGCCTAGCTAATGTGTTGTTCATAAATCGCATAAGCAAGGCTATGATTGTAATAGTTGTTTGTGGTAAGAAGGAAAAACAGCTAATTGTATTAGTATTTCTTTGCAAGACATTTCCTTTAATCATTTAGTAGTTATTGTTCACATAAAATTAATATAAATGGATCCTATTTAAATAGTTTTGGTTTGTGTGTGTCTGTTTATTGTTGGTTTGTCCCACATTGTAGCTGGATGCATTGTGAAACACATGGGGATTCCTCTGCGACTAGTTGCGGTGGTGAACTCCAATGACATACTGCACCGCACCGTTCAGAGTGGAGACTTCTCCATGGCACAGAGCGTCCAGCAAACATTGGCCCCAGCCATTGATGTTCAGGTGCTCTAACATGCAAGGCCTATATAACTCCTCAGTAGTACGTATTTCATATTTCGGATGTCTGTTTAGGACCCTTATAACATGGAGCGAGTGTTCTGGCTTGTATCTGGGAAAGATGGAGTGTTGGTGAAGGACATGATGGAGCAGTTTCAGAAGACTCACAGGCTCTCTCTACCTGAAATGCTTCACAAAGAGGTCTGTGTTGTTTAAATATTCAAGATATAGAACTATATACAGCATGAAGTACTATTCGAATACTTAAAGCCCCAGGGGACATAAATATGTGTATAGCAAGCAAACATTTCCAGACAGTTCTCAGAAAGGCCTTTTGGGTGTTTTGTCATATTTCATGTTTTATCTAAACCTCGTCCACTAAAACATGACGTGACAATTGCGTCCTTTAGAATTCCACTTCTTGACTGTAGGGGGAGCTCAGGAGCTTGATATTTGTTTATGAATCTTTTAAATAACTACTAAGAAGAGGTTCCACTTAGAAGAATCCTTTACAGTACTACATAGAACTTTTTTGCTAAGAGTCTATGTGGTATACAAGTTATCTGCAAAAAATTTGTACATACATCATTTAATGTGCGATCCCTTTTTTTGTTGATGCTCATTGGTGTGATATAAGCTTCCTTTACTTATTGCTGCAGGTCAGAATGGAAGAAAAAACTTGGCACACCATATACATTATGGCTGATTCACTGGTGCAATAGTCTGGGAAAACACCTAATTTCATCATACAGATCACTAAAATCCATGTATACCTTTTTTTTTAGTTTATGCATAGTCAAAATAGTTTGGCAAGCTTATTATAGTTGTTTGCACCTTTGGGTCTTAAACACACAATCCTGTTGATCTGCTTCTGTTTCTCTGTGTTTTCTGGGTGTGTAGTTGTGTTCAGTGTTGTCTTCAGGCTCAGTGTCTGACGAGGGTATAATGGAGGCCATGGTGAAGTGCTGGAAGGAGAATCAGTATTTGGTGTGCCCTCATACTGCTGTGGCTGTCTGGCATCATTACCACTGCCCCATCAACCCTGGGGGAAAGAGGTTGGACATGTGCATGCACACACACATACATAGAGCCTGCATACCACTGCCTTCCAAAAGCTGCTTTTTAATAGGCATGTTTTCTATGAGGAAATAAATCAAACATTATTAAACCATTTATGACAATATTTTTAACAGTACTAGAATAAAACTCCACACTGAAGCCCTTAACCCCTTGTCCCTTTAGATTGAGTGCTGTGAAATTACACTTACTTAATGTTAACATTATTCTGAAAATTCAATTGGAAAACAAAATACCTGCAAACCTTTGATGGGAAATGTTTATTTGCTGATTAATTCTTCATCACTGAAAACAAATACACCACACCAAAGGCAAACATGACCAGAAGATGTACAAACCTACAGTAGTTTACTGTTGTAGCTTACAAGCTTAAGCTCGCTCTTAAAGTACTTTTGATTATCTCAACTTTTCAAGCTTTCCTGGTGTCCCCTTATGTTATCATATTGTTACACACAGCTTCTGTTGCTTGTGATTGATCCTGCTTGTCGCAGTCTTGCTTACTGTCCTTTATGTGGTTGATTTCAAAGTATTTGTATTTACATGACTTTTCGTCTATAAAAATGGGCCCACTGAGTAAAGGAATGTTTTTTTTTTTTTTTTTTTTTTTTTTTTTTTTTTTTTTTTTTTTTTTTTTTTTTTTTAGTTTTTGCTTAACAGTGTAGTGAAAATGCACTGTTTGGTAAATCCCTCGCATTTCCAAATTGGTTACTGTACAGGAGAATCCATAAACCGCTCTTAATTTGTAAAGGAAGACTGTGTAATGTAGGATTGTTTCTTCTGAACCGTGAGCCCCGTACTGTAATGGTTTGGTACGAAAACCTGTGCCGCTACACCCCTACTGTCTGTGTCTGTTTTCAGATGTTGCATTGCAACAGCTTCTCCAGCAAAGTTTGTGGAGACGGTTCAGAAAGCAGGCCTGGCTATTGACGCTGAAGCGCTGAGGGCACTGGAGACGAGGGAAACTCGCTGTAAAGATCTGGAACAGGGGGAGGACTGGGAGGCAGCTTTAAGAGAGTGCATTAAGGCTGTAGGGTCTGCACGACAACGCGGAGAGCCATTCTATGCCTAGGCCAGACTAACGGAATTCCAATGTCCAGAATGTGGTGCTGTGCAACACCAAGTACATTTTTAGCAGTAGTGCTAATCAATCTTTTAACATAGATACCTAATTGTTTAATTTTGTTCTACTTAAGAGTATTTTTAAGACATACATAAATATAATAAATATATATTTTTTCATTGTATTAATACATGAATTTAATATACAGCTGTTTTCCACCCACACGTCTGCACACGGCAACAATTTTCTTCACATCATTTCACCACAGTGCCCATGACTAAGGATTTATGATGCTTGTTCAGAGCTGAACCTTTGGACTTTGCTTCATTTGAGGCAGGTAGGGCCACAGTAATGATGTTTCTAGATGTTTCTACTCTGCTGAAAGTCACACTGTAGCTGAACGTGCTCCTGTGCTAGAGTGTGACAATTTAATAGTAGAGAATAGAGGCCCAAGGTTTATTTACACATTTAGAATGAGCTTGATGCTTTTGCAAAATGCAGTGATTCTCTTTTATGTGACCCTAAATTAGTTCACAAAATGTCTCTTATGGAGTTTTTTTGTGTTTGTGTTGTTATATTATTATTTTTTATATATTATTATTATTATTATTATTAATAATAATAATATAATAATATATAATATTATTATTAGTATTATATTCCCATCCTATAATAACATAACATATTCAAAATTGTGTTTTTAAATGTTTGTAATACAGTTAAAGATTTAACCTTGTAAGACCTATATGCTTATGCTACTCAAACATGTTCTGGACTTCACAATGTTTTTTGATATTAGCCATGTTTAATTCACATTTGAAATCACATTTGATGACGGTTCTCCTAATTCGAAATTTCTACTGCCTAAAAATAAACCACACACTGGCTCCAATATAGCTGCAAAGCACACAAATGGTCTCTGACTTTAATTGTTGCAGAACACCATAGACAATGAAATTGTTGACAAAATACATTAGCATATTCATTTCAGATCACATTTTTGCATCTAGCATTTTCTCGACTTTACAAAAACCTATGTACAAAGGTAGACTATGGTCTTTCGCAGTCATTATGGCTGGTGTTGGATCCTCCTAATGATGTCGTCCCTGATTAAGGTTGTTCTGATCTCACTGGTAGGGCCTGTAGGGCTGGGCGTAATTCGTCCAGTGAAGAAGTTTAAGAAGGATGTCCTTGCTGCTGACCGGTTGACCGATGGTGTTGATATCACCTTCACCCTCCAGACAAGACTGGTCAATGCTGCAGCCGTCTGTTTCACACAGCAGCCGGCCAAAGGTAGCATGAGATTAGATATGACGCAAAACATAACATTGTTGTTACGCAAAAACCTCCAAAATGCCTCCATAATGACAAAATGAAAACACATGCTTAAGTATCAGTGGAATGTAAGACTGTAAGATATTTTTTTTTGAGTATTTCTGTTGATCCATTTGTCATGAAATTTTGACATTCACTTTGGAACAACAGCAAAAATGAGGTTTTTGTGTGACTAAAATATACTGAAAATTCAGCAAAAAACATTAACTGTGCATTACAACATGCTGAGGTATGTCCTTTGTTGACGATGTGTAATTACTTCTACTTAGACATGCATGTAATTTGATAATTTGATGTAGAATTACAAATGCAATTACACGTATGCATTTTTTATTTAGTGCACTAGTCGAGTGTCTCCTATAAATTAAGTTCTTCTGAAAGTTCAATATATTGCTGTTGTCCAATGAAAAACATGTATCTTCATTTTCATCATTTGAACCCTGTAGCTGCTCTGTACACTGTGTGATAAATTCTGGATGAATAGACCAATAGAAATGCTCCTAAATGGCTTGGAATAAAACCTTTTTACATTTACTTCCATTGGAAGTTCAGAAGGTATTTTCCTTCTACTGTAAAGTTGGCATTTTTGAGACATGTTTTTCATGAAACAGTCACAAAATACATAATTAAATCACCACATCATGGGTGCTGATGATGCGTGATGACATTCTCATTGTGTTCATAAACACGCTTTTTTCATCTTCACTCATTTTGGAATGTTTTGTGGACACCGCAAATCTTAGATATAGACTTATAAACAGGAACTGACCTGAGTCACAGCACACTCCTGGGGCAGCGCAGCGACCGGCTGCTGGGCCGCAGGATTTTCCTCCAGCTTCGCATGGAGAAGGCAAGTAGTCCTCCTCTAAACAGCGCACAGCCTCTGGAGCCCCGAGCACACAGCCTATTCCCTCACCACAGCAGATATTGGGCCCGAAACATCGGCCCCTGTCTCCAGGACCACACGCCATGCACTGAACACAGACAAGTACTGTTTACAGTATGCTAAAACACTTGATCAAATATTCCGGGCCAAATGTGTGCCATTTGGAAACCTATTTAAGTAAACATGGGAAGGAGATTTAGTTGTGAGTTGATCCAAATCTATCTTTTTCTGTATTGTTTAGAAACTTGTATTACTGTACATATTGTACATAATATGAATGTAATACTATTTGAAGTGTAGTGTTAAATAATATAAATAAAATAAAGTAATCTCTGTAGATTTTAATCATAATCTAGCACTTGATATTTCATGAGTTTTGTTTAATAAAGAAGTATCATTATCATTATACTGGATTTATGTATTTTAATCATGTTGTGAATTTCAACCTCAAGATTGGATTTGATCACCTGATCACACCTGTTGAAATATGGGACATTCTAGATTTTAGTTGTACTATAACTACATTTGCTTTCTCTGTCAACCTTTTAAGCCACTTTTTACAAGCTTTTTGTCAGCTTATATGAGCAAACTGGTTTTATATTACTAAAAACATACTTTCTGTACTATGATTGGTAGTGTAAATGAAAGGCCATGCAGAAACCTGTCGAGGGGAGAAATCCTGTACTGCCCTTTTGCCACCAACGGGGCAGTTGGAGATGTAGCAAGCTGAGCAGACGGACAGCAGGCATAGCAGGCAGATGGCTGAGAAAAGCATTCCAGACATCTGTGTGGCAGAGGTATCAAAACTAGGAAAATTAGGCATAAAATAATCCCAGCAAACAACAAGTGATTTGACCTAGCCATCAGAAAAGCTCAGAAAACAAATGGCCTTTGCATAGTTACTGCTGCAAAGCTGGACAAACTACTCCAATTTTAGGATTTTGTGCGCTACAATTTCTTAAGTTTTTCACATTTATCACATGCCTCTTATTTGGAATAAAATATGGAATCATAGTAGATAAGATTGAAAGATTTAGGCCCAAACCAAAACCAAGTCTTTCCCAGACGTAATTCACTACAGTCTACAGATGCAACACAGCTGTAGAGATACTGTTTTTGAAAGAGTACTTCGTCATTTCCCAACCTACATTCTTAAAAATATTAATAGTGGTATAAATAGTAATAGTATAATAAATATAAAATATAGTATATAGTATAATAAATAGTGGTGTTGGAAAAGGTTGTTTGAGTGATGCCATAAAAAAAACAGTTTTGACTCCTTAAAGAACCATATTTGTAATTGAGATGCTTTACCAGTTTATAGGTTCTTTTATAATATATGTTCGTATAGGAGCATTTTAAAAACTTTTTTGAGACTGTGGTCCCTCTCTGCATCCTCTGTACCACAAGAACAATAATTTCATGTATTTTTCTGTAATAAAAACCTAATGATTGATGCTCATTGCTTATTGTAATCCTTAACAATAGTAATAATATAGTTAAAAGAGTACTCCAGCTTTTTACATTCTAACCTGGATCTTTAAGACCTAAGAACCTAAGATTTTAATCTTATTTCAGTAATTCCTTGTAAATTCCTTGTAAAAAAAAAAGAAAAAAACATTTTAAAAAGTATGTAAAAAGAACTGAATACACACTTATAAAAGCTGGTGAACCAGCTTGACCAGATTGATGGCCAGCAAGGACATTTGTAGACCAGCAAAACCATCAAAGTCAAATGAAGAAAAATGAAGCCAATGCTGGTCAACCAGCTAAGCTAGTCTTCCAACATAGGGTAGGTTTTTGCCTTAATGACAAGCCTGAATCCAGTGTCAGCAAGTACTCTACATTGTAGATAAGTTAGCAGATACAGCATAAACTTGAAAAGCTGGAGTAGTCAAGAATCAAGCATCATCAGATTCTATTCAACACCTTGACCTGTTTAACCTGTGTACAAGAACCCCACCCATAGAGAGACCACACTTACGTTCTCAAGGCTGGTAGGAAATGACAGAGTGGTCCAGTAGAAGATAGTGTTGCTCCTAAAAGCCTTGAGAAGTCCCTTTATATACCCTTACTTACCTTTAAAAGCATGACATGACCACATTATTACCTGTTAAGTTCAATCATACCGCTTTAATTGGCCAAACATTAATTGCATGACCTGGGGAGGGCAGAGGACTGGTCACTGCATGGTTCATTAACAAGGACGTGAGTCATTAGTGAACAACCTGTGACCGTGCATAAGATCAAGAAGCCACAGGCTCACTGACCAAGCTATGCTAAGAACTAGCATTCAGGGCCAGGGAGCTTTTCAATAGGCTGGATTTTCAGCATTTAAAACACAGAAAAATGTATAAAAGCCATAACATGGCTTTTATACGTAGTTTTATACGTTGTTGGGTCATTTTGTGTTGAAATTAGATTAACATTTTGAGTTGAACACCCCCTTCCTAGTTTTTCTATATTGATGCTAATGCTAAAAGCAGTCACAGACACAAGCACACACTATGGCTGCAGATGCGTTCGATCTTCCCTGTTGAGCTGTGAGAACCAAACCATAGAGACACACACACACATTTAAAAGTGTGAAACTGTGAGCACATTTAGCATTTTTGTAAGGCACGTGTCCTGTTCTCGAGCAGGAGTCAGCATAAACAGTTTGCTACAATTTATGTTAACTGCATTAGCCTTGGTTCCTATTCCTGTCCACTATTAAGGAGCTCATATACTATATTTTCCTTGCATGTTCTTTTCTCCCTGATCTCCACTTGTGAGGTTTGTGGACTCATGTTTCCAAAAACATCATTCATTATCACTTGAGCATCAAATGTAGCCAAGAAACTGTTGTTTTGTTACTGGGCCTTTAAGACAATCTACACTATATGTCCAAATAGATTCTAATGAATGCATTCAGCTATTATCAAGTTGCACCCATTGCTGACACGGATGTATAATTGCACACACACACACACAGCTTGTCTAGTCCCTCTAGGGAAGTACTGTCAATAAAATAAGTCTCTCTGGAGCAAATAAACATGAACCCATTGGCACCATGCCTAATGCCAGACAGAGTTTTGGAACTGTTCACTGGAATGATGGTTCTCCATCCAACACTTTGCAGGGAGTTGGGGGTAAGGTGGATGGTGATCATTAAACATTCTGATTTCACAAATGGTCTTGTCACTGAATGCAATCAAATCCTCACAGCAGTGTTCCAACATCTAGTACAAAGCCTTCTCTGGACAGTAGAGACAGTTGCTCCAACAAAAGCAGGACAAACTCTTATTTTAGTACCCTTGATTTCGGAAGAATGAATGAACAGGTGTCCAAATACTTTTGTCCATGAAATATATATGTAAATTAACTCTGTTCTGATTGGCTGCACACTACTTTGCCTCATTCCAAAAAGTATTCCAGGGTGAAGCTCAGTGTAAACGGGTGGCATAAATCTACACCAGGCCAAAGATACATAGTGTTACACTGAAAATGGGCCGTTTCTACAGCTTAGTTTCCATATACGGATCGAAAGGAGTGAAGAGTACGTTTTTAAAAACTTTTGTAAAGTTTTAAGTGATTTTTTTCAAACTTAACTAACAGTGTCTACCTATTGCATTGATTCAGGTTTTCCAACAAGTTTGCAAGTGGAAAGCATGCATGATATTAATGATAATTGTATAATAAATGTAAAAGCAGATTGTCCTTTAGGTCACTCACTAACACAGAGACAGTCATACGCATCATTTATCTCTTATTAAGGTGTAGCAGTGAATCCGTCACAAGGATTAAAGTAATTATATCATCTCTGCTTCAGGTCATCACAGAGTGACCACTATTAACTTCTTTCTTAAATCCTGATCCCAAAAAAGTGTGCTGTTTTTGCCAACAGATTATAGATATACGTGTTTTTGTCATTTTGTGAAGAAACAAGTATATTGTTTTTGCTTTTTTTGTCAAACAATTAATATTTTTTTTGTTTTGTTGTTGTTATTAGTATTTTTATTCAAATATTCTGTTCTTAAAGAAGGACAGTGTCCATAATTATAATAATAGTAGTAGTAATAGTAATAATAATATAATGTAACATTATTTTTAAAAATAATAGTTTACTGTGAAAAGAGTACTGCAATTAAATTAAATTACATTTTGTAGTTTTACTTATGGTGAACAGCAAAAATTCATATCAATAATCAAATATGAGTCTTTTTGTTAAAAGTAAGTAATCCAAAATTTGAATATCATCCAATAATCAGTGATTAATGTTTCCGTTTCAGCTTTATGGTTTGATTGGTTTTCAATGTCTTCAGATTTATGCAGTATGAAAGAACATACTATAGTTATTAGGCAATGTAGATTGTCAGATATGGGCCACGTTACCTGTTTTAAAAACCTGCTGTGTTATTGTACTGATATCCTTCAGAATTAAAATCAATAGACTTGATTTGTCATTGGTGGTTGTTAGGACCCTCCCATGGCTCCTCCTCATACTCCCAGCTGCAGAACCAGAAGTCCAGAGCGTTGAGTCGAACCATCTAG